>NC_081180.1:151685224-151940581 GCF_029867415.1 Vicia villosa
CCATTTAACTACTATGAAAATAGAATAACCAAAGTTATATAGATGAAGTACATAATCATTAAATAACCACTAGTTAAAGGAAAGAGGAAAATATTAAGTTATCAATGGGATTTATAACACAATAGATATGCAAAGTAGGGCCGTCTCAAACAATTTAGAGGCACTGTTCTAATATGTTTTTTAAAATTCATAATAAAAAAATTAAAAAATTCCTACATCAACATAAATAACATTAAAGATTTCAATAAATTTTATTGATTTTTATAGAGACTTTTTTGTTTGAAATTCAGTTTACTTATCAAATTTTTTTTTATGTTTCTCATATTCAAAATAAACTTTTCTAATCTTAAGATACAATTTAACAGCTATTAATGAAGAATGGAAGGAAGAAGAAAAATTAAAACTCAAATTTTTTAAATTTTCTTAGGTAAATTCTTTGGTTTTCATGAATTTAAGTTGGATACAGTTACTTTAGTACAATTTGTATTAAAATTTTAATATATTTAAAAATTAAAGTAAAAAGAAAAGTGACGTGACATTAAATCATAGTGTTTAATTAGTTAAATGTATCGCTTTCCAACTAAACTCTAGGATACTCGTGTTCACAATTTTTTCAGTAAAATTTGTTGCATTGAAATTTGGATTAGATTGACAACTATAAAATTGAATCAATAAATACAATTAAGATAAATTAACAATTATCAAATAAAACTACAACTTAAAAATTAACAATAAAGGGAAAGAAAATAATAATTAAAATCAAACTTATAAAATAAAAACAATAAAAAAATTTAAAATTAAAATGTCTATACAACATAATAAAAATATAATATTAAAAAATATAAAAGACCAATATTTCACGAGAATCTTAAATAATTTTGAAACATATTAATAAATTAAATTTGAATAAGATATATTAAATTAATTATTTGATGAGAAAGAAAATAATTAAAATATTTAATGATATTCATAGATATTCATAAATATATAAAAGAATGATGATTACAATTTACAATTCTTATACATATATTATACTACTAATAGTAATTAATTATATGAGCCTTATTATTTAAAATACATTCTATTATAATTGAGTAACTCATTTTTTAATAAATCAATTCTAAAAAACACAAAATAACGATGTATTATTAATCTCCCTTCTTTCTAAATGAGCATCCCTATGTTAATCTTGCTTTGCCACTGGTTGATTGGCACACTGCCTGACAATTACCACAGCCAACAACAGTTTGTGACTGAATACAGAAAGCAAACATATATTTTATAAAATTACGTTATTTGATTATTTTTATTTATAATTTAAAAAATAAAATCTGTATAAATAACCTTATATCGTTTATAAGTATAGTTGTTTTGTTAATATTATAATCTATCAACACTAGTATCAAGTTTTATATAAGTTTTATTTATTTTAGTGACTTAGAAATTGAAAAATATCATTTATTTATGCGCGCGCACACTCATATATATATATATATATATATATATATATATATATATATATATATATATATATATATATATATATATATATATATATATATATATATATATATATATAGTGTCGATAATAAAAAATTGTTGATTATTTTTAGCTTATGAAAATTCATAAAACTTAGTGGTAATTTATGAAAATCCAATATATTTTAAAGTTGTTATAAAACTTATTTAATAATTTTTAAATTCTTACTTGTTCCTGATTTTGTATTATATATGAGTTTTTGTTGTTCATTTTTAAATTGGCTTCTTCTTAGATGTCTCAACAAGATTCAGATGATCACTCGGATGGACAAGAACCATCTGATGTGCATGAGGAGGTACCACCCACAGACAATGCATATGAGGAGGAGGTGGACGCATCCAAAGCCACACTGGCGGACACACTATCTCTATATCCAGTTGTAGAGATACTGTCGAACTTATCTTATTGCGTTCTATCATCTCCTCCATGGGGTTAGTTATTTTCTTTCAATGCACTTTTATATCTACAACTATGTATATGGTATTACTTTACTATTAGTCTATGTACAATGATTTTATTATTCAACACTCTTCTTTTTTATTTTTTATATTACACATCATCTACTCTTTCTTCCACCTAATAATTCAACACACATTCAATTTATACTCACTACAATGATTTTGTTTAATAAAATTCAACATCCTATTCAACCACCATTCACAACACACTAACAAATTTAAACATTCAAAACAACCAATAAAAATTTACAAAGTATTTTGTGGACCTCAATCTTTCCACATTCAACATGACGAAATCTTTCAACACCAACTAATACACCTCAATTTAAACACCCTATTCAACACCCTCATTGCAAGGATTCAACTATTGAATTTGTTTTTCAACACCCCCATTGTACATAACCTTAGTTGTGTATTTCGAGGTGTTAGAGATTTGCATCATATTATGTTTTTAATTTATTTATGATATTTTTAATTCCTCATGTTGTAATATCTTGTGATAGAATCAATATCCGAAATGACCCATTTAACTACTATCAAAATAGAATAACCAAAGTTATATGGATGAAGTACATAATCATTAAATAACCACTAGTTAAAGGAAAGAGGAAAATATTAAGTTATCAATGGGATTTATAACACAATAGATATGCAAAGTAGGGCCGTCTCAAACAATTTAGAGGCATTGTTCTAATATTTTTTTTAAAATTCATAATTAAAAAATTTAAAAATTCCTACATCAACTAAATAACATTAAAGATTTAAATAAATTTTATTGATTTTTATAGAGACTTTTTTGTTTGAAATTCAGTTAACTTGTCAATTTTTTTTTTATGTTTCTCATATTCAAAATTAAATTTTCTAATCTTAAGATACAATTTAACAGCTATTAATGAAGAATGGAAGGAAGAAGAAAAATTAAAACTCAAATATTTTGATTTTTTTAGGTAAATTCTTTGGTATTCATGAATTTAAGTTGGATACAGTTACTTTAGTGCAATTTGTATTAAAATTTTAATTAATTTTAAAAATAAAATAAAATGAAAAGTGACGTGGCATTGAATCATAGTGTTTAATTGATTAAATATATCGCTTTCCAACTAAACTCCAGGATACCCGTGTTCACAATTTGTTTAGTAAAATTTGTTGCATTGAAATTTGGATTAGATTGAGAACTATAAAATTGAACCAATAAATACAATTAAGATAAATTAACAATTATCAAATAAAACTACAACTTAAAAATTAACAATAAAAGGAAAGAAAATAATAATTAAAATCAAACTTATAAAATAAAAAAAATAAAAAAATTTAAAATTAAAATGTCTATACAACATAATAAAAATATAATATTAAAATATATAAAAGACCAATATTTCACGAGAATCTTAATTAATTTTGAAACATATTAATAAATTATGTTTGAATAAGGTATAATAAATTAATTATTTGATGAGAGAGAAAATAATTAAAATATTTAATGATATTCATAAATATATAAAAGATTGATGATTACAATTTACAATTCTTATACATATATATTACTACTAATAATAATTAATTATATGAGGCTTACTATTTAAAAATTCCTAAAGAAAAATTTGATAGAAAAAAAAAAGATGAATCGTGTATATATGTTTTTAGTTATTAGTTCAATTTGTTATGCAGATTTTTTTGTTGGATTTGTTATGGAGCTTTATCATCTATTTAATGATGTCTATTATAATGGAGCTTTATCATCTACTTAATGTTGTCTATTATCAATTCAAATACATTCTATTATAATTGAGTAACTCATTTTCTTATTATCTCCCTTCTTTATAAATGAGCATCCCTCTGTTAATCTTGCTTTGCCGCTGGTTGATTGGCACACTGTCTGACAATTACCACAGCCAACAGCAGTTTGTGACTGAATACAGAAAGCAAACATATGTTTTTTACCACCTTACCTCAGAGCATAACCAACCTTAGAGCAATACTATATGTGCTAGTCTCCTTAAACAATGTTCACAAATAACTCCAATCTCAAATGTCCATCAAAACCGTGACCCTCACCCACACTCTTGAAAAAACAAACAGAATCGAAAATGGGAAACCATCAAACATAAAATAAGAAAATGGAACAGTTAAAATACATGGAACAAAAATTAAATATAAATTCGAAAAATGGAACAATTGAAATACAAGGAATTGTAAATAGAAAAAACATTAACACCATAGATATGTTTGTTCAAATACCCCCGTTGAATAATGGTTGAGAAAGATACTAATGTGGGCTGAATATGTGAGTTAGGGATGATGACATATGTTTGTTAATTCTTTCAAGCGGGTGGATGCATAGGGTTGAGAGGTATAAACTCGTTAGAGGGCGGCTTAATAGAGAATTGTTCTTCAAAATGTTTCTTATGCATGTTCGTTTATATGGGAATGCCTTAATTAGTGTGAATGCTAATGTTAGTATTTTTTGATACTCTAGGTGAGGCTATAGCACTGGGTTTTCAGCACTATATAGTCATGTTGGGTCAGACGGCTTTTATACCATCCATATTAGTTCTCAGATGGGAGGAGGAGATGTAAGCCTTTAATGGTTAAGTTGAATATAAAAAGAAAATTGATTTGTGATGATGTTGTTTTTGAATTTTTAATTTTAACAATCTTTTTAACTTAACATTTTTTAAATAGAGAGAAAAGGCTATGGTAATACAGAGTCTATTGTTTGTGGCTGGAACAAACACCCTGGCGCAGAGTTTCTTTGGGACCCGTCTACCCGTGGTCACTGGCGCTTCACACATATATGTGTCGACCACCCTTCCAATTCTCTTATCAGGTAGATATAGCGGGATTGTGGATCCCACCGAGGTTGGTTCATGACAAAGCCCCTTCTATTTTTCATTAATTTGTCTTTTTACTTATTAAACTAACTAATTTTCTGATCAATGTGTAGAGATTTTTAGGAATTATTCGTGCAACACAGGGTGCACTTATGATTTCATCGACCATGCAAATCATTGTTGGATTTAGCGGCGGTTGGCGGTATATAGTGAGGTTGGTTCATTGTGCATTCTAATCCCCAATTTAGACATTGTATGGATATTGAGAATTATTTAGTTAAAAATATATATTATTAATTTTCTATATTTTTGTTAAGGTCCTTAAGCTCTCTCTACTGTTCCGTTAGTTGCGCTTTCGGGGTTTGGACTTCAGCGGTTCGGTTTTCCAATGGTATGGTTTTATTTTTACAACAAGATCACTATGTTTTTTCATACATTTGCAAATTATAATTTCTAGGATTCAATTTTTTTAATTATTACTTTTAAATCTCAGCTTGCAGGATGTGTAGAGATTGGACTACCTAAGCTTATACTTTTGTTGATGTTTACACAAGTGATTTTTTTGTTTCCTTTCCTGTATTTATGTCATATTCCAAATTTATATTCTAAAGCATAGTTGTTTCTTTGAGCAGTATCTTCCTCATGTGAGGCGAGATGACCGGCGTATTTTAGTCCTAGATCGTTTTGCGGTCATATCCTAACACTGGTCGTGTGGGCATTTGCCTATTTTTTGACGATCGTTGGAGCTTACAAGAAATCACATTCTTGTAGATCTGATCATACGGGAGTCATTGTCGGGGCACTTTGGTAAGAATGATGTTATAGTTTTATGATAGAGGATTGTTAGAAACTAGTGTAGAGAGAGTTAGGTTTTATGTTTTTTTATCTTGTAACTTAATTATGTTACACACTAAAGTTAGTTATGAAGAGATAACACCTTGTTACTTATAGAGGTAACAAGGTGACTTGGTATAGCAGGTGAAAACTACATCTATAACTGACAGGTGTCAGTACTAGTAAAAACCTTGTGATATGAAATCTCTCTCTGTGTGTGTGCGCGTGCGCGCATGTCGTGATCTAGGATGGAAAATAAAACTTCATAGTTTTGACAGCAAATAATTCTTCCTAAAATAGGAGTGGATCCTAAACTACTAGATCACAATAGTACAACTTCTTCTAGACATTCGATTCTCTATAGAAATAAAAATAACTTTCAAGTTTGATGTCTTTTTTAAAGTCCAAGATATATTAATAGAAAGGCATAAGCAATGCCATACTAATAGTATAAAACATACAAAATTCCAAAACCAGACACTAAGTGAGCAGCTGAGATATTGGAGTAACTTACCCAAGCCAATGCCCCATTTGATTTCAACGTGAAGCCCCTCACAGATAAAATCTTTCTCAATTCCAACAGTATCTTCATTAGCTTTTAGCACAGTTTCTTCCTCAATTCCAACAACATCTTGCTCAGTTTCTTCCTCAATTGCAACAACATCTTCATTTGCCCCAAGCTCAGTTTCTTCCTGAATTCCAACAACATCTTCATTAGGATAAATTAATTTTTACAAAGTGACTTATACATTATAAACAGAAAAAATATATTTTTTACAACGAATCATAAGTAAGCAAAAATTATAGGAGCTCTTAGATGGGATCAAGCACAAAGTTTGTAGGTGAATCAATGGAGAAAATAGAGAATTTGAGAAGGTGGGAAAATTTATATATATATATATATATATATATATATATATATATATATAGAGAGAGAGAGAGAGAGAGAGAGAAATATAACCAATGTGTCATACTCCCTATCATTTTTAACATTTATTTATTCTAGTTAAAGCATGTTACTATTTTTATTATTAGTGTAAACCTTGTGATATGAAATCTCTCTCTCTCTATGCGTGTGCGCGCGCGCATGATGTGATCTAGGACGGAAAATAAAACTTCATAGTTTTGACAGCAAATAATTCTTCCTAAAATAGGAGTGGATCCTAAACTACTAGATCACAATATTACAACTTCTTCTATACATTCGATTCTCTAGAGAAAGAAAAATAACTTTCAAGTTTGATGTATTTTTTTTAAAGGCCAAGATATATTAATAGAAAGGCATAAGCAATGCCATAGTATAGTATAAAACGTACAAAATTCCAAAACCAGAAACTAAGTGAGTAGCTGATACATTGGAGTAACTTATTCAAGCCAATGTGTCATACTCCAAAATTTAACCTATCATTTTAAACCTTTATTTATTCTAGTTAAAGCATGTTACTATTTTTATTATTATGTATCACTACAATTCTTTTAAATTGCAAAGGGTTTGTTTCTAAAGATTTTCATAAAAATCATTTTTGAAATACAACTTTGTAAAAAATTATGATTTTGACTAAGTTTTGGTCTTCAAATTAAGTGTTTCATTTTAGAAAAAACAAATATAAAAAAAATTGTAATATTTTGAGAAATGGTTTTAGAAAATCTATTTTCAAAAATACAAAAAAAAATCCATTTTTTTAAAGCTGAAACAAACTGGACCATTATTACATTTAAATTATATTTGATATTATATTAATAATATAAATTCCACTAATATCTCAACAAATCTAATAATATCATAGTGTTGTGTTTTAATTAATTTATTCGTTAATTATAAGTGAAGTTTAGAAGGGTGTTACCGACAACAAAATCGAAGATAGTTAAATAGGAATTATTTGTATACGACATAGTCGAATATAACGTGTATACGTCGAATGTGTTAAGCATGTATTCGATAGAAGAATAATACACTTAGTGAATATGCTATAATTTTTACTATATAATGGCAACTTCACAATGAAATTTATATCTCACAATTTAGTTTTCTCATTTTATTCTCCCTTTTTCTTATTCATTCTTCATGAAAACCTTAATTAATCCCACAACATTTAAATCTTCTAATTTTGGTTTTTCTTTTAGTAATAAACAAATAAAAGAATCAAGACGCAAAATACTTACATTTACTATAGTTTACCTGCACAGTTTTTTCAGAGAGCTAAGCCCGAGCTAAAAATTCCAGGATGCGGCGCCAATAAAGTACTTGAAAAGATAAATTAATAACATACTATAAAATATAAATAATTAGTCATGATATATTAAGATATAGAGTAAAAGTTAGGATTAACAAGAGTACATAAAATATATTGTACATCATTTAGATAGCATGCTGATGAAGTGGAGGACTAATTTGTGGCCTGTCCCGGTCAGACAGAGATGGTAATGACAATAATTATTTTTGGAAATAAAGTAATTAGTCCTTACACATATCCAGAGGATTATTGTTTTCCTTTTCTCATCAAAATATAGAAAATGGAGAATAAAAGGATATAGAACAGACAAGCCACGATTTTTTTCTTCAATTTTGTATAAATTTTTGGAGCTAATTGAACATTTATGTTTTGAAAAAGTTGATAAGAAATGCTGCTAATGAGAAATTAAATAATGATAATAATTTTTGTAAATTAAATAATAAATATCATTAGATTTATCATTTATGAATCAATCATTTACAATTATGTGACAATGTTTAAAATAAGAAAAATGTTTACGAGTGTCAGCAACACATTTTAACATATTATTATAAGGGTCATGCTAACATGTGCCTTAAGGGCACATATTAAGGATACTATAATTAGAAAAAAGAGACTATAATTAGAAAAAAGTTAAAAGTAATTAAATGCAATAAAGTTATATTTAAAGTTTCGATACATTGAATACACGCGTTCCAAGAAAATATTTCTATAAATATTTCATTAACTTGTGTCATTATGGCACATGTTAACTTTTCCCTTATTATAATAAGAAAGATTCCTAAATTATTTTTTGAAAAGCCAAAATCAAATTTAAACATCAAAGGCATAAAGGATGCCAATCAGTACCATCAGCATAACCATAAAAAAGGTACACAGAAACTAGCAATAGCAATGCTAACTAAAAACAAACAGACCCTAAGAAAAGAAAATATAACTATACTCCACAAACACTGAACATCAAAGAATATTTACTCCGCCTCTAACCCAAAGATTTCTAAATTAACAAGACCTGGTGTTGTTGTGTGCTGACACTGTAATTAAGATTAATATTTCAGGCAACAATGTCACGACAGACAACACATTACAATGTTGTGATATGAAATCTCTCTCTCTATGTGTGTGCGCACGCGCATGTCGTGATCTAGGACAGAAAATAAAACTTCATAGTTTTGACAGCAAATAATTTTTCCTAAAATAGGAGTGGATCCTAAACCACTACATCACAATATTAAAATTTCTTCTAGACATTCGATTCTCTAGAGAAAGAAAAATAACTTTCAAGTTTGATGTTTTTTTTTTGTTCAAAGAGTGATGACAGACAACACATGGGAAAGAATAATATTCTAGTGTGAATGCTAATGTTAATATTTTTGGACACTCTAGGTGAGGCTATAGTACTGGGTTTTCAACACTATATAGTCATGTCGGGTCAGACGGCTCTTGTACCATCCATATTAGTTCCTCAGATGGGAGGAGAAGATGTAAGTCTTTAATGTTTAAGTTGAATATAAGAAGAAAATTGATTTGTGATGATGTTGTTTTTGAATTTTTAATTATAACAATCTTTTTAGCTTAACCTTTCTTTAAATAGAGAGAAAAGGCTATGGTAATACAGAGTCTGTTGTTTGTGACTGGAACAAACACCCTGGCGCAGAGTTTCTTTGGGACCCATCTACCCGTGGTCATTGGCGCTTCACACATATATGTTCCGACCACCCTTCCAATTCTCTTATCGGGTAGATATAGCGGGATTGTGGATCCCACCGAGGTTGGTTCATGACAAAGCCCCTTCTATTTTTCATTAATTTGTGTTTTTACTTATTAAACTAACTAGTTTTCTAATCAATGTGTAGAGATTTTTAGGAATTATGCGTGCAACACAAGGTGCACTTATGATTTCATCGACCATGCAAATCATTGTTGGATTTAGTGGCGGTTGGCGGTATATAGTGAGGTTGGTTCATTGTGCATTCTAATCCCCAGTTTAGACATTGTATGGATATTGAGAATTATTTAGTTAAAAATATATATTATTAATTTGCTATATTTTTGTTAAGGTCCTTAAGCTCTCTCTCTCTACTGTTCCGTTAGTTGCGCTTTCGGGGTTTGGACTTCAGCGGTTCGTTTTCCCATGGTATGGTTTTATTTTTACAACAAGATCACTATGTTTTTTCATAAATTTTCAAATTATAATTTCTAGGATTCAATTATTTTAATTATTACTTTTAAATCTCAGCTTGCAGGATCTGTAGAGATTTGACTACTTGAGCTTATACTTTTGTTGATGTTTACACAGGTGATTTTTTTGTTTCCTTTCCTTTATTTATGTCATATTCCAAATTTGTATTCTAAAACATAGTTGTTACTTTGAGCAGTACCTTCCTCATGTGAGGTGAGATGACCGGCGTATTTTAGTCCTAGATCGTTTTGCGGTCATATCCTCAACACTGGTCGTGTGGGCATTTGCCTATTTTAAGACGATCGTTGGGGCCTACAAGATATCACATTCTTGTAGACCTGATCACACGGGAGTCCTTGTCGGGGCACTTTGGTAAGATTGATGTTATAGTTTTATGATAGAGGATTGTTAGAAACTAGTGTAGAGAGAGTTAGGTTTCATGTTTTTTATCTTGTAACTTAATTATGTTACAGTCTAAAGTTAGTTATGAAGAGATAACACCTTGTTACTTATAGAGGAAGCAAGGTGACTTGCTATAGCAGGTGCAAACTACATCTATAACTGACAGGTGTCAGTACTAGTAAAAACCTTGTGATATGAAATCTCTCTCTCTCTCTGTGTGTGTGTGTGTGTGTGCGCGCGCACGCGCATGTCGTGATCTAGGACGGAAAATAAAACTTCATAGTTTTGACAGCAAATAATTCTTCCTAAAATAGGAGTGGATCCTAAACCACTACATCACAATATTAAAATTTCTTCTAGACATTCGATTCTCTAGAGAAAGAAAAATAACTTTCATGTTTGATGTTTTTTTTTTTGTTCAAACAGTGATGACAGACAACACATGGGAAAGAATAATATTCTAGTGTGAATGCTAATGTTAATATTTTTTCACACTCTAGGTGAGGCTATAGTACTGGGTTTTCAGCATTATATAGTCATGTTGGGTCAGACGGCTCTTATACCATCCATATTAGTTCCTCAGATGGGAGGAGGAGATGTAAGTCTTTAATGTTTAAGTTGAATATAAGAAGAAAATTGATTTGTGATGATGTTGTTTTTGAATTTTTAATTCTAACAATCTTTTTAAATTAACCTTTCTTTAAATAGAGAGAAAAGGCTATGGTAATACAGAGTTTGTTGTTTGTGACTGGAACAAACACCCTGGCGCAGAGTTTCTTTGGGACCCGTCTACCCGTGGTCATTGGCGCTTCACACATATATGTGCCGACCACCCTTCCGATTCTCTTATCGGGTAGATATAGCGGGATTGTGGATCCCACCGAGGTTGGTTCATGATAAAGCCCCTTCTATTTTTCATTAATTTGTCTTTTTACTTATTAAACTAACTAATTTTCTGATCAATGTGTAGAAATTTTTAGGAATTATGCGTGCAACACAGGGTGCACTTATGATTTCATCGACCATGCAAATCATTGTTGGATTTAGTGGCGGTTGGCGGTATATAGTGACGTTGGTTCATTGTGCATTCTAATCCCCAGATTAGACATTGTATGGATATTGAGAATTATTTAGTTAAAAATATATATTATTAATTTGCTATATTTTTGTTAAGGTCCTTAAGCTCGCTCTCTAATGTTCCGTTAGTTGTGTAACACCCCAAATCTATCCGATAAATTATACGGAAAATCAGAGTATAAATTCCAAACAAGTTCATTTGAGGTATCACATATTCGTCATTTCAAAAACAGTTACGGCTTATTTGCCTTCACATAGATACATAGCACATAAATTTAAAACGATAATCAAATCATTACTAAAAATCACTTAGTTTAAATTCAATAATTAACTCACAGCGGAATCAACAAACTTCATAAATATTCAATTCAAGTCGTAGCATCATTGCACGGTAACTTTAAGTTACAATTTAAACCAAAACCATATAAAAATTCAGCAAAAGAAATAATAATTAAAACAATCGTTTTATCCCCCGAGTGCTACGTATCAAAGCAAGACACCAACTCGACTAACAGCAACTAAAGACTTCATAAAATCACTTCAAAACTTCCACTGCTATCTTGAGTACCTGTCTGTTTCCCACGGTAAGGGAAACATCATTCAGAAGGGGTGAGATATCGAAAGATATAAACAAAAGTATGATAATTAATATATTAGATCAGATCATAAGATTATCACCACCTTCAAACAACAGTTATAATAACATCTAGCAACAAGTTATAACAACAATTATAACAACCATCAGCAACAACTATTATCACAATAATTACAATAATTATTTTGCAACTCAAACCAACACAACTTATATCAACATCAACTCATATCAACATTAACTTCACAACGACTCAAAATGCGACACAACTATGACCATGCATGTGGTACCCAGGGCTTCAGCCCCCATCGCTAATTGCCAGTTAAACTGAGGCATCAAGGCATAAGCCTTCGTCACTAATTTGCCAATCCAGGCCATCGCCAAAATGCATATGTATATGAATGCAACAAACACATACAACAACAACAACATCATCGTCACAAAAGGCATAAGCCTATATCGTCGCTATACCAATAAATAGAGGTATACATCGTCACTGAAACATACTTCAACTTCGCATAAAATAACAACAATATACACATCGCTCATAAATCACAAAGAAATAACAACACAACGTACTTATCATAATTCACAAAACAAGCCGATTACAATCACCTACTAGCATATACGAACTACCTCTATAATTTTCAATTAATTTCGGATAACTAAATACACCTAATCTCACATACAATCATCATATTCCCGGTTATATAATTCGAACCCCACCCTTACCTTGGTAAATATGGACTCTTTCATCATAGCTCTAAGTTTTTCTCCAAAAGAAATTCTTTCTAACATCAATTGGAAACACACCTAAACACCAGTTCGGGAATCAGCTTATCAGACGAACTTAAAACCCTCAAAATCAAAATCGCTCCGGTCAGAAGTTACCTCTATGAGTCAGGAACATTGTGTCCAAGTACCATGACGATCCAACGGTTAGATTCAGAGATACGCCCGATTTGGCAAGGTGACTCTATGCTGAAACTTGCTGCGAAAATTAAGGCTTCCTCCATAATTTTCTTCTTCTCTCAAGTGCTCCTCCCTTCTTTCTCTTCTCTTTTCTATTTTTCCTTTCTCCCCAAAAATAAGTTATGAGACTCAACCTCTAAAACCCTAATTTTCTCCTCTTACTATCTCTTTTCTCTTAATGGGCTTAACCCATAATCCATCTATTACGTTTCTACTACTAAGGCCCAATTAATTATATCTCTCATACAACTTAATTAACCCAAATAACACAAACATACGTACAATTAAATATTTCAAATAATTATTATATCACATAATAACTAAATAAATAAATAATATTAAAAAATACCAAATAGTATAATTACTAATATAATTAATAAAAATATTAATAAAATCGGGATGTTACAACTCTCCCCCACTTAGAATATTTTCGTCCTCGAAAATCTATACGACATCACCATACTTAACACATCCTTCACATCCAATCCTTCGATCAAACGACAACCCGGTCACGGTTTAAATCTAGTACTTATTCCATCAATCTTCTAATACGATTGCAACATAATCCTTACTAGCTTGCCAACCATTTTAGCAATATCTTGAAACATCTTACAACGTAGCAATAGCTACCACTTGCTTACATCTGGTTATACAATCTCCCTTCATCGTCCTCAGCAGCCTATTCAACACCAAACGCATACGCAGTTCTTATTTCCATATTCAGGTGTCCTTCGCTACCGAAGCACCAACAAAAACTTACAACCGAATCATAACGGATAAGCACAACTTCTCCCCCACTTAGTTTCAAACCAACTCCTGCAACAAGCAATCAAAAACAAAAAGTACCGACAGTGTTGTACACACTTGTCGCGTACTAAGGGATAAACAACAATTAGACGACTCTGGCCGGACGGACCGACCTGCTCTGATACCACTAATGTAACACTCCAAACCTATCCGATAAATTATACGGAAAATCAGAGTATAAATTCCAAACAAGTTCATTTGAGGTATCACATATTCGTCATTTCAAAAACAGTTACGGCTTATTTGCCTTCACATAGATACATAGCACATAAATTTAAAACGATAATCAAATCATTACTAAAAATCACTTAGTTTAAATTCAATAATTAACTCACAGCGGAATCAACAAACTTCATAAATATTCAATTCAAGTCGTAGCATCATTGCACGGTAACTTTAAGTTACAATTTAAACCAAAACCATATAAAAATTCAGCAAAAGAAATAATAATTAAAACAATCGTTTTATCCCCCGAGTGCTACGTATCAAAGCAAGACACCAACTCGACTAACAGCAACTAAAGACTTCATAAAATCACTTCAAAACTTCCACTGCTATCTTGAGTACCTGTCTGTTTCCCACGGTAAGGGAAACATCATTCAGAAGGGGTGAGATATCGAAAGATATAAACAAAAGTATGATAATTAATATATTAGATCAGATCATAAGATTATCACCACCTTCAAACAACAGTTATAATAACATCTAGCAACAAGTTATAACAACAATTATAACAACCATCAGCAACAACTATTATCACAATAATTACAATAATTATTTTGCAACTCAAACCAACACAACTTATATCAACATCAACTCATATCAACATTAACTTCACAACGACTCAAAATGCGACACAACTATGACCATGCATGTGGTACCCAGGGCTTCAGCCCCCATCGCTAATTGCCAGTTAAACTGAGGCATCAAGGCATAAGCCTTCGTCACTAATTTGCCAATCCAGGCCATCGCCAAAATGCATATGTATATGAATGCAACAAACACATACAACAACAACAACATCATCGTCACAAAAGGCATAAGCCTATATCGTCGCTATACCAATAAATAGAGGTATACATCGTCACTGAAACATACTTCAACTTCGCATAAAATAACAACAATATACACATCGCTCATAAATCACAAAGAAATAACAACACAACGTACTTATCATAATTCACAAAACAAGCCGATTACAATCACCTACTAGCATATACGAACTACCTCTATAATTTTCAATTAATTTCGGATAACTAAATACACCTAATCTCACATACAATCATCATATTCCCGGTTATATAATTCGAACCCCACCCTTACCTTGGTAAATATGGACTCTTTCATCATAGCTCTAAGTTTTTCTCCAAAAGAAATTCTTTCTAACATCAATTGGAAACACACCTAAACACCAGTTCGGGAATCAGCTTATCAGACGAACTTAAAACCCTCAAAATCAAAATCGCTCCGGTCAGAAGTTACCTCTATGAGTCAGGAACATTGTGTCCAAGTACCATGACGATCCAACGGTTAGATTCAGAGATACGCCCGATTTGGCAAGGTGACTCTATGCTGAAACTTGCTGCGAAAATTAAGGCTTCCTCCATAATTTTCTTCTTCTCTCAAGTGCTCCTCCCTTCTTTCTCTTCTCTTTTCTATTTTTCCTTTCTCCCCAAAAATAAGTTATGAGACTCAACCTCTAAAACCCTAATTTTCTCCTCTTACTATCTCTTTTCTCTTAATGGGCTTAACCCATAATCCATCTATTACGTTTCTACTACTAAGGCCCAATTAATTATATCTCTCATACAACTTAATTAACCCAAATAACACAAACATACGTACAATTAAATATTTCAAATAATTATTATATCACATAATAACTAAATAAATAAATAATATTAAAAAATACCAAATAGTATAATTACTAATATAATTAATAAAAATATTAATAAAATCGGGATGTTACAACTCTCCCCCACTTAGAATATTTTCGTCCTCGAAAATCTATACGACATCACCATACTTAACACATCCTTCACATCCAATCCTTCGATCAAACGACAACCCGGTCACGGTTTAAATCTAGTACTTATTCCATCAATCTTCTAATACGATTGCAACATAATCCTTACTAGCTTGCCAACCATTTTAGCAATATCTTGAAACATCTTACAACGTAGCAATAGCTACCACTTGCTTACATCTGGTTATACAATCTCCCTTCATCGTCCTCAGCAGCCTATTCAACACCAAACGCATACGCAGTTCTTATTTCCATATTCAGGTGTCCTTCGCTACCGAAGCACCAACAAAAACTTACAACCGAATCATAACGGATAAGCACAACTTCTCCCCCACTTAGTTTCAAACCAACTCCTGCAACAAGCAATCAAAAACAAAAAGTACCGACAGTGTTGTACACACTTGTCGCGTACTAAGGGATAAACAACAATTAGACGACTCTGGCCGGACGGACCGACCTGCTCTGATACCACTAATGTAACACTCCAAACCTATCCGATAAATTATACGGAAAATCAGAGTATAAATTCCAAACAAGTTCATTTGAGGTATCACATATTCGTCATTTCAAAAACAGTTACGGCTTATTTGCCTTCACATAGATACATAGCACATAAATTTAAAACGATAATCAAATCATTACTAAAAATCACTTAGTTTAAATTCAATAATTAACTCACAGCGGAATCAACAAACTTCATAAATATTCAATTCAAGTCGTAGCATCATTGCACGGTAACTTTAAGTTACAATTTAAACCAAAACCATATAAAAATTCAGCAAAAGAAATAATAATTAAAACAATCGTTTTATCCCCCGAGTGCTACGTATCAAAGCAAGACACCAACTCGACTAACAGCAACTAAAGACTTCATAAAATCACTTCAAAACTTCCACTGCTATCTTGAGTACCTGTCTGTTTCCCACGGTAAGGGAAACATCATTCAGAAGGGGTGAGATATCGAAAGATATAAACAAAAGTATGATAATTAATATATTAGATCAGATCATAAGATTATCACCACCTTCAAACAACAGTTATAATAACATCTAGCAACAAGTTATAACAACAATTATAACAACCATCAGCAACAACTATTATCACAATAATTACAATAATTATTTTGCAACTCAAACCAACACAACTTATATCAACATCAACTCATATCAACATTAACTTCACAACGACTCAAAATGCGACACAACTATGACCATGCATGTGGTACCCAGGGCTTCAGCCCCCATCGCTAATTGCCAGTTAAACTGAGGCATCAAGGCATAAGCCTTCGTCACTAATTTGCCAATCCAGGCCATCGCCAAAATGCATATGTATATGAATGCAACAAACACATACAACAACAACAACATCATCGTCACAAAAGGCATAAGCCTATATCGTCGCTATACCAATAAATAGAGGTATACATCGTCACTGAAACATACTTCAACTTCGCATAAAATAACAACAATATACACATCGCTCATAAATCACAAAGAAATAACAACACAACGTACTTATCATAATTCACAAAACAAGCCGATTACAATCACCTACTAGCATATACGAACTACCTCTATAATTTTCAATTAATTTCGGATAACTAAATACACCTAATCTCACATACAATCATCATATTCCCGGTTATATAATTCGAACCCCACCCTTACCTTGGTAAATATGGACTCTTTCATCATAGCTCTAAGTTTTTCTCCAAAAGAAATTCTTTCTAACATCAATTGGAAACACACCTAAACACCAGTTCGGGAATCAGCTTATCAGACGAACTTAAAACCCTCAAAATCAAAATCGCTCCGGTCAGAAGTTACCTCTATGAGTCAGGAACATTGTGTCCAAGTACCATGACGATCCAACGGTTAGATTCAGAGATACGCCCGATTTGGCAAGGTGACTCTATGCTGAAACTTGCTGCGAAAATTAAGGCTTCCTCCATAATTTTCTTCTTCTCTCAAGTGCTCCTCCCTTCTTTCTCTTCTCTTTTCTATTTTTCCTTTCTCCCCAAAAATAAGTTATGAGACTCAACCTCTAAAACCCTAATTTTCTCCTCTTACTATCTCTTTTCTCTTAATGGGCTTAACCCATAATCCATCTATTACGTTTCTACTACTAAGGCCCAATTAATTATATCTCTCATACAACTTAATTAACCCAAATAACACAAACATACGTACAATTAAATATTTCAAATAATTATTATATCACATAATAACTAAATAAATAAATAATATTAAAAAATACCAAATAGTATAATTACTAATATAATTAATAAAAATATTAATAAAATCGGGATGTTACAACTCTCCCCCACTTAGAATATTTTCGTCCTCGAAAATCTATACGACATCACCATACTTAACACATCCTTCACATCCAATCCTTCGATCAAACGACAACCCGGTCACGGTTTAAATCTAGTACTTATTCCATCAATCTTCTAATACGATTGCAACATAATCCTTACTAGCTTGCCAACCATTTTAGCAATATCTTGAAACATCTTACAACGTAGCAATAGCTACCACTTGCTTACATCTGGTTATACAATCTCCCTTCATCGTCCTCAGCAGCCTATTCAACACCAAACGCATACGCAGTTCTTATTTCCATATTCAGGTGTCCTTCGCTACCGAAGCACCAACAAAAACTTACAACCGAATCATAACGGATAAGCACAACTTCTCCCCCACTTAGTTTCAAACCAACTCCTGCAACAAGCAATCAAAAACAAAAAGTACCGACAGTGTTGTACACACTTGTCGCGTACTAAGGGATAAACAACAATTAGACGACTCTGGCCGGACGGACCGACCTGCTCTGATACCACTAATGTAACACTCCAAACCTATCCGATAAATTATACGGAAAATCAGAGTATAAATTCCAAACAAGTTCATTTGAGGTATCACATATTCGTCATTTCAAAAACAGTTACGGCTTATTTGCCTTCACATAGATACATAGCACATAAATTTAAAACGATAATCAAATCATTACTAAAAATCACTTAGTTTAAATTCAATAATTAACTCACAGCGGAATCAACAAACTTCATAAATATTCAATTCAAGTCGTAGCATCATTGCACGGTAACTTTAAGTTACAATTTAAACCAAAACCATATAAAAATTCAGCAAAAGAAATAATAATTAAAACAATCGTTTTATCCCCCGAGTGCTACGTATCAAAGCAAGACACCAACTCGACTAACAGCAACTAAAGACTTCATAAAATCACTTCAAAACTTCCACTGCTATCTTGAGTACCTGTCTGTTTCCCACGGTAAGGGAAACATCATTCAGAAGGGGTGAGATATCGAAAGATATAAACAAAAGTATGATAATTAATATATTAGATCAGATCATAAGATTATCACCACCTTCAAACAACAGTTATAATAACATCTAGCAACAAGTTATAACAACAATTATAACAACCATCAGCAACAACTATTATCACAATAATTACAATAATTATTTTGCAACTCAAACCAACACAACTTATATCAACATCAACTCATATCAACATTAACTTCACAACGACTCAAAATGCGACACAACTATGACCATGCATGTGGTACCCAGGGCTTCAGCCCCCATCGCTAATTGCCAGTTAAACTGAGGCATCAAGGCATAAGCCTTCGTCACTAATTTGCCAATCCAGGCCATCGCCAAAATGCATATGTATATGAATGCAACAAACACATACAACAACAACAACATCATCGTCACAAAAGGCATAAGCCTATATCGTCGCTATACCAATAAATAGAGGTATACATCGTCACTGAAACATACTTCAACTTCGCATAAAATAACAACAATATACACATCGCTCATAAATCACAAAGAAATAACAACACAACGTACTTATCATAATTCACAAAACAAGCCGATTACAATCACCTACTAGCATATACGAACTACCTCTATAATTTTCAATTAATTTCGGATAACTAAATACACCTAATCTCACATACAATCATCATATTCCCGGTTATATAATTCGAACCCCACCCTTACCTTGGTAAATATGGACTCTTTCATCATAGCTCTAAGTTTTTCTCCAAAAGAAATTCTTTCTAACATCAATTGGAAACACACCTAAACACCAGTTCGGGAATCAGCTTATCAGACGAACTTAAAACCCTCAAAATCAAAATCGCTCCGGTCAGAAGTTACCTCTATGAGTCAGGAACATTGTGTCCAAGTACCATGACGATCCAACGGTTAGATTCAGAGATACGCCCGATTTGGCAAGGTGACTCTATGCTGAAACTTGCTGCGAAAATTAAGGCTTCCTCCATAATTTTCTTCTTCTCTCAAGTGCTCCTCCCTTCTTTCTCTTCTCTTTTCTATTTTTCCTTTCTCCCCAAAAATAAGTTATGAGACTCAACCTCTAAAACCCTAATTTTCTCCTCTTACTATCTCTTTTCTCTTAATGGGCTTAACCCATAATCCATCTATTACGTTTCTACTACTAAGGCCCAATTAATTATATCTCTCATACAACTTAATTAACCCAAATAACACAAACATACGTACAATTAAATATTTCAAATAATTATTATATCACATAATAACTAAATAAATAAATAATATTAAAAAATACCAAATAGTATAATTACTAATATAATTAATAAAAATATTAATAAAATCGGGATGTTACAACTCTCCCCCACTTAGAATATTTTCGTCCTCGAAAATCTATACGACATCACCATACTTAACACATCCTTCACATCCAATCCTTCGATCAAACGACAACCCGGTCACGGTTTAAATCTAGTACTTATTCCATCAATCTTCTAATACGATTGCAACATAATCCTTACTAGCTTGCCAACCATTTTAGCAATATCTTGAAACATCTTACAACGTAGCAATAGCTACCACTTGCTTACATCTGGTTATACAATCTCCCTTCATCGTCCTCAGCAGCCTATTCAACACCAAACGCATACGCAGTTCTTATTTCCATATTCAGGTGTCCTTCGCTACCGAAGCACCAACAAAAACTTACAACCGAATCATAACGGATAAGCACAACTTCTCCCCCACTTAGTTTCAAACCAACTCCTGCAACAAGCAATCAAAAACAAAAAGTACCGACAGTGTTGTACACACTTGTCGCGTACTAAGGGATAAACAACAATTAGACGACTCTGGCCGGACGGACCGACCTGCTCTGATACCACTAATGTAACACTCCAAACCTATCCGATAAATTATACGGAAAATCAGAGTATAAATTCCAAACAAGTTCATTTGAGGTATCACATATTCGTCATTTCAAAAACAGTTACGGCTTATTTGCCTTCACATAGATACATAGCACATAAATTTAAAACGATAATCAAATCATTACTAAAAATCACTTAGTTTAAATTCAATAATTAACTCACAGCGGAATCAACAAACTTCATAAATATTCAATTCAAGTCGTAGCATCATTGCACGGTAACTTTAAGTTACAATTTAAACCAAAACCATATAAAAATTCAGCAAAAGAAATAATAATTAAAACAATCGTTTTATCCCCCGAGTGCTACGTATCAAAGCAAGACACCAACTCGACTAACAGCAACTAAAGACTTCATAAAATCACTTCAAAACTTCCACTGCTATCTTGAGTACCTGTCTGTTTCCCACGGTAAGGGAAACATCATTCAGAAGGGGTGAGATATCGAAAGATATAAACAAAAGTATGATAATTAATATATTAGATCAGATCATAAGATTATCACCACCTTCAAACAACAGTTATAATAACATCTAGCAACAAGTTATAACAACAATTATAACAACCATCAGCAACAACTATTATCACAATAATTACAATAATTATTTTGCAACTCAAACCAACACAACTTATATCAACATCAACTCATATCAACATTAACTTCACAACGACTCAAAATGCGACACAACTATGACCATGCATGTGGTACCCAGGGCTTCAGCCCCCATCGCTAATTGCCAGTTAAACTGAGGCATCAAGGCATAAGCCTTCGTCACTAATTTGCCAATCCAGGCCATCGCCAAAATGCATATGTATATGAATGCAACAAACACATACAACAACAACAACATCATCGTCACAAAAGGCATAAGCCTATATCGTCGCTATACCAATAAATAGAGGTATACATCGTCACTGAAACATACTTCAACTTCGCATAAAATAACAACAATATACACATCGCTCATAAATCACAAAGAAATAACAACACAACGTACTTATCATAATTCACAAAACAAGCCGATTACAATCACCTACTAGCATATACGAACTACCTCTATAATTTTCAATTAATTTCGGATAACTAAATACACCTAATCTCACATACAATCATCATATTCCCGGTTATATAATTCGAACCCCACCCTTACCTTGGTAAATATGGACTCTTTCATCATAGCTCTAAGTTTTTCTCCAAAAGAAATTCTTTCTAACATCAATTGGAAACACACCTAAACACCAGTTCGGGAATCAGCTTATCAGACGAACTTAAAACCCTCAAAATCAAAATCGCTCCGGTCAGAAGTTACCTCTATGAGTCAGGAACATTGTGTCCAAGTACCATGACGATCCAACGGTTAGATTCAGAGATACGCCCGATTTGGCAAGGTGACTCTATGCTGAAACTTGCTGCGAAAATTAAGGCTTCCTCCATAATTTTCTTCTTCTCTCAAGTGCTCCTCCCTTCTTTCTCTTCTCTTTTCTATTTTTCCTTTCTCCCCAAAAATAAGTTATGAGACTCAACCTCTAAAACCCTAATTTTCTCCTCTTACTATCTCTTTTCTCTTAATGGGCTTAACCCATAATCCATCTATTACGTTTCTACTACTAAGGCCCAATTAATTATATCTCTCATACAACTTAATTAACCCAAATAACACAAACATACGTACAATTAAATATTTCAAATAATTATTATATCACATAATAACTAAATAAATAAATAATATTAAAAAATACCAAATAGTATAATTACTAATAATAATTAATAAAAATATTAATAAAATCGGGATGTTACAACTCTCCCCCACTTAGAATATTTTCGTCCTCGAAAATCTATACGACATCACCATACTTAACACATCCTTCACATCCAATCCTTCGATCAAACGACAACCCGGTCACGGTTTAAATCTAGTACTTATTCCATCAATCTTCTAATACGATTGCAACATAATCCTTACTAGCTTGCCAACCATTTTAGCAATATCTTGAAACATCTTACAACGTAGCAATAGCTACCACTTGCTTACATCTGGTTATACAATCTCCCTTCATCGTCCTCAGCAGCCTATTCAACACCAAACGCATACGCAGTTCTTATTTCCATATTCAGGTGTCCTTCGCTACCGAAGCACCAACAAAAACTTACAACCGAATCATAACGGATAAGCACAACTTCTCCCCCACTTAGTTTCAAACCAACTCCTGCAACAAGCAATCAAAAACAAAAAGTACCGACAGTGTTGTACACACTTGTCGCGTACTAAGGGATAAACAACAATTAGACGACTCTGGCCGGACGGACCGACCTGCTCTGATACCACTAATGTAACACTCCAAACCTATCCGATAAATTATACGGAAAATCAGAGTATAAATTCCAAACAAGTTCATTTGAGGTATCACATATTCGTCATTTCAAAAACAGTTACGGCTTATTTGCCTTCACATAGATACATAGCACATAAATTTAAAACGATAATCAAATCATTACTAAAAATCACTTAGTTTAAATTCAATAATTAACTCACAGCGGAATCAACAAACTTCATAAATATTCAATTCAAGTCGTAGCATCATTGCACGGTAACTTTAAGTTACAATTTAAACCAAAACCATATAAAAATTCAGCAAAAGAAATAATAATTAAAACAATCGTTTTATCCCCCGAGTGCTACGTATCAAAGCAAGACACCAACTCGACTAACAGCAACTAAAGACTTCATAAAATCACTTCAAAACTTCCACTGCTATCTTGAGTACCTGTCTGTTTCCCACGGTAAGGGAAACATCATTCAGAAGGGGTGAGATATCGAAAGATATAAACAAAAGTATGATAATTAATATATTAGATCAGATCATAAGATTATCACCACCTTCAAACAACAGTTATAATAACATCTAGCAACAAGTTATAACAACAATTATAACAACCATCAGCAACAACTATTATCACAATAATTACAATAATTATTTTGCAACTCAAACCAACACAACTTATATCAACATCAACTCATATCAACATTAACTTCACAACGACTCAAAATGCGACACAACTATGACCATGCATGTGGTACCCAGGGCTTCAGCCCCCATCGCTAATTGCCAGTTAAACTGAGGCATCAAGGCATAAGCCTTCGTCACTAATTTGCCAATCCAGGCCATCGCCAAAATGCATATGTATATGAATGCAACAAACACATACAACAACAACAACATCATCGTCACAAAAGGCATAAGCCTATATCGTCGCTATACCAATAAATAGAGGTATACATCGTCACTGAAACATACTTCAACTTCGCATAAAATAACAACAATATACACATCGCTCATAAATCACAAAGAAATAACAACACAACGTACTTATCATAATTCACAAAACAAGCCGATTACAATCACCTACTAGCATATACGAACTACCTCTATAATTTTCAATTAATTTCGGATAACTAAATACACCTAATCTCACATACAATCATCATATTCCCGGTTATATAATTCGAACCCCACCCTTACCTTGGTAAATATGGACTCTTTCATCATAGCTCTAAGTTTTTCTCCAAAAGAAATTCTTTCTAACATCAATTGGAAACACACCTAAACACCAGTTCGGGAATCAGCTTATCAGACGAACTTAAAACCCTCAAAATCAAAATCGCTCCGGTCAGAAGTTACCTCTATGAGTCAGGAACATTGTGTCCAAGTACCATGACGATCCAACGGTTAGATTCAGAGATACGCCCGATTTGGCAAGGTGACTCTATGCTGAAACTTGCTGCGAAAATTAAGGCTTCCTCCATAATTTTCTTCTTCTCTCAAGTGCTCCTCCCTTCTTTCTCTTCTCTTTTCTATTTTTCCTTTCTCCCCAAAAATAAGTTATGAGACTCAACCTCTAAAACCCTAATTTTCTCCTCTTACTATCTCTTTTCTCTTAATGGGCTTAACCCATAATCCATCTATTACGTTTCTACTACTAAGGCCCAATTAATTATATCTCTCATACAACTTAATTAACCCAAATAACACAAACATACGTACAATTAAATATTTCAAATAATTATTATATCACATAATAACTAAATAAATAAATAATATTAAAAAATACCAAATAGTATAATTACTAATATAATTAATAAAAATATTAATAAAATCGGGATGTTACAACTCTCCCCCACTTAGAATATTTTCGTCCTCGAAAATCTATACGACATCACCATACTTAACACATCCTTCACATCCAATCCTTCGATCAAACGACAACCCGGTCACGGTTTAAATCTAGTACTTATTCCATCAATCTTCTAATACGATTGCAACATAATCCTTACTAGCTTGCCAACCATTTTAGCAATATCTTGAAACATCTTACAACGTAGCAATAGCTACCACTTGCTTACATCTGGTTATACAATCTCCCTTCATCGTCCTCAGCAGCCTATTCAACACCAAACGCATACGCAGTTCTTATTTCCATATTCAGGTGTCCTTCGCTACCGAAGCACCAACAAAAACTTACAACCGAATCATAACGGATAAGCACAACTTCTCCCCCACTTAGTTTCAAACCAACTCCTGCAACAAGCAATCAAAAACAAAAAGTACCGACAGTGTTGTACACACTTGTCGCGTACTAAGGGATAAACAACAATTAGACGACTCTGGCCGGACGGACCGACCTGCTCTGATACCACTAATGTAACACTCCAAACCTATCCGATAAATTATACGGAAAATCAGAGTATAAATTCCAAACAAGTTCATTTGAGGTATCACATATTCGTCATTTCAAAAACAGTTACGGCTTATTTGCCTTCACATAGATACATAGCACATAAATTTAAAACGATAATCAAATCATTACTAAAAATCACTTAGTTTAAATTCAATAATTAACTCACAGCGGAATCAACAAACTTCATAAATATTCAATTCAAGTCGTAGCATCATTGCACGGTAACTTTAAGTTACAATTTAAACCAAAACCATATAAAAATTCAGCAAAAGAAATAATAATTAAAACAATCGTTTTATCCCCCGAGTGCTACGTATCAAAGCAAGACACCAACTCGACTAACAGCAACTAAAGACTTCATAAAATCACTTCAAAACTTCCACTGCTATCTTGAGTACCTGTCTGTTTCCCACGGTAAGGGAAACATCATTCAGAAGGGGTGAGATATCGAAAGATATAAACAAAAGTATGATAATTAATATATTAGATCAGATCATAAGATTATCACCACCTTCAAACAACAGTTATAATAACATCTAGCAACAAGTTATAACAACAATTATAACAACCATCAGCAACAACTATTATCACAATAATTACAATAATTATTTTGCAACTCAAACCAACACAACTTATATCAACATCAACTCATATCAACATTAACTTCACAACGACTCAAAATGCGACACAACTATGACCATGCATGTGGTACCCAGGGCTTCAGCCCCCATCGCTAATTGCCAGTTAAACTGAGGCATCAAGGCATAAGCCTTCGTCACTAATTTGCCAATCCAGGCCATCGCCAAAATGCATATGTATATGAATGCAACAAACACATACAACAACAACAACATCATCGTCACAAAAGGCATAAGCCTATATCGTCGCTATACCAATAAATAGAGGTATACATCGTCACTGAAACATACTTCAACTTCGCATAAAATAACAACAATATACACATCGCTCATAAATCACAAAGAAATAACAACACAACGTACTTATCATAATTCACAAAACAAGCCGATTACAATCACCTACTAGCATATACGAACTACCTCTATAATTTTCAATTAATTTCGGATAACTAAATACACCTAATCTCACATACAATCATCATATTCCCGGTTATATAATTCGAACCCCACCCTTACCTTGGTAAATATGGACTCTTTCATCATAGCTCTAAGTTTTTCTCCAAAAGAAATTCTTTCTAACATCAATTGGAAACACACCTAAACACCAGTTCGGGAATCAGCTTATCAGACGAACTTAAAACCCTCAAAATCAAAATCGCTCCGGTCAGAAGTTACCTCTATGAGTCAGGAACATTGTGTCCAAGTACCATGACGATCCAACGGTTAGATTCAGAGATACGCCCGATTTGGCAAGGTGACTCTATGCTGAAACTTGCTGCGAAAATTAAGGCTTCCTCCATAATTTTCTTCTTCTCTCAAGTGCTCCTCCCTTCTTTCTCTTCTCTTTTCTATTTTTCCTTTCTCCCCAAAAATAAGTTATGAGACTCAACCTCTAAAACCCTAATTTTCTCCTCTTACTATCTCTTTTCTCTTAATGGGCTTAACCCATAATCCATCTATTACGTTTCTACTACTAAGGCCCAATTAATTATATCTCTCATACAACTTAATTAACCCAAATAACACAAACATACGTACAATTAAATATTTCAAATAATTATTATATCACATAATAACTAAATAAATAAATAATATTAAAAAATACCAAATAGTATAATTACTAATATAATTAATAAAAATATTAATAAAATCGGGATGTTACAACTCTCCCCCACTTAGAATATTTTCGTCCTCGAAAATCTATACGACATCACCATACTTAACACATCCTTCACATCCAATCCTTCGATCAAACGACAACCCGGTCACGGTTTAAATCTAGTACTTATTCCATCAATCTTCTAATACGATTGCAACATAATCCTTACTAGCTTGCCAACCATTTTAGCAATATCTTGAAACATCTTACAACGTAGCAATAGCTACCACTTGCTTACATCTGGTTATACAATCTCCCTTCATCGTCCTCAGCAGCCTATTCAACACCAAACGCATACGCAGTTCTTATTTCCATATTCAGGTGTCCTTCGCTACCGAAGCACCAACAAAAACTTACAACCGAATCATAACGGATAAGCACAACTTCTCCCCCACTTAGTTTCAAACCAACTCCTGCAACAAGCAATCAAAAACAAAAAGTACCGACAGTGTTGTACACACTTGTCGCGTACTAAGGGATAAACAACAATTAGACGACTCTGGCCGGACGGACCGACCTGCTCTGATACCACTAATGTAACACTCCAAACCTATCCGATAAATTATACGGAAAATCAGAGTATAAATTCCAAACAAGTTCATTTGAGGTATCACATATTCGTCATTTCAAAAACAGTTACGGCTTATTTGCCTTCACATAGATACATAGCACATAAATTTAAAACGATAATCAAATCATTACTAAAAATCACTTAGTTTAAATTCAATAATTAACTCACAGCGGAATCAACAAACTTCATAAATATTCAATTCAAGTCGTAGCATCATTGCACGGTAACTTTAAGTTACAATTTAAACCAAAACCATATAAAAATTCAGCAAAAGAAATAATAATTAAAACAATCGTTTTATCCCCCGAGTGCTACGTATCAAAGCAAGACACCAACTCGACTAACAGCAACTAAAGACTTCATAAAATCACTTCAAAACTTCCACTGCTATCTTGAGTACCTGTCTGTTTCCCACGGTAAGGGAAACATCATTCAGAAGGGGTGAGATATCGAAAGATATAAACAAAAGTATGATAATTAATATATTAGATCAGATCATAAGATTATCACCACCTTCAAACAACAGTTATAATAACATCTAGCAACAAGTTATAACAACAATTATAACAACCATCAGCAACAACTATTATCACAATAATTACAATAATTATTTTGCAACTCAAACCAACACAACTTATATCAACATCAACTCATATCAACATTAACTTCACAACGACTCAAAATGCGACACAACTATGACCATGCATGTGGTACCCAGGGCTTCAGCCCCCATCGCTAATTGCCAGTTAAACTGAGGCATCAAGGCATAAGCCTTCGTCACTAATTTGCCAATCCAGGCCATCGCCAAAATGCATATGTATATGAATGCAACAAACACATACAACAACAACAACATCATCGTCACAAAAGGCATAAGCCTATATCGTCGCTATACCAATAAATAGAGGTATACATCGTCACTGAAACATACTTCAACTTCGCATAAAATAACAACAATATACACATCGCTCATAAATCACAAAGAAATAACAACACAACGTACTTATCATAATTCACAAAACAAGCCGATTACAATCACCTACTAGCATATACGAACTACCTCTATAATTTTCAATTAATTTCGGATAACTAAATACACCTAATCTCACATACAATCATCATATTCCCGGTTATATAATTCGAACCCCACCCTTACCTTGGTAAATATGGACTCTTTCATCATAGCTCTAAGTTTTTCTCCAAAAGAAATTCTTTCTAACATCAATTGGAAACACACCTAAACACCAGTTCGGGAATCAGCTTATCAGACGAACTTAAAACCCTCAAAATCAAAATCGCTCCGGTCAGAAGTTACCTCTATGAGTCAGGAACATTGTGTCCAAGTACCATGACGATCCAACGGTTAGATTCAGAGATACGCCCGATTTGGCAAGGTGACTCTATGCTGAAACTTGCTGCGAAAATTAAGGCTTCCTCCATAATTTTCTTCTTCTCTCAAGTGCTCCTCCCTTCTTTCTCTTCTCTTTTCTATTTTTCCTTTCTCCCCAAAAATAAGTTATGAGACTCAACCTCTAAAACCCTAATTTTCTCCTCTTACTATCTCTTTTCTCTTAATGGGCTTAACCCATAATCCATCTATTACGTTTCTACTACTAAGGCCCAATTAATTATATCTCTCATACAACTTAATTAACCCAAATAACATAAACATACGTACAATTAAATATTTCAAATAATTATTATATCACATAATAACTAAATAAATAAATAATATTAAAAAATACCAAATAGTATAATTACTAATATAATTAATAAAAATATTAATAAAATCGGGATGTTACAACTCTCCCCCACTTAGAATATTTTCGTCCTCGAAAATCTATACGACATCACCATACTTAACACATCCTTCACATCCAATCCTTCGATCAAACGACAACCCGGTCACGGTTTAAATCTAGTACTTATTCCATCAATCTTCTAATACGATTGCAACATAATCCTTACTAGCTTGCCAACCATTTTAGCAATATCTTGATGAAGGATAGAAAAACACTTAGAAAGGGGGGGTTTGAATAAGTGTAGCTTTAAAAACTTGACAGATAAAAATAAATTGCACAGTTATTTTTATCCTGGTTCGTTGTTAACTAAACTACTCCAGTCCACCCCCGCAGAGATGATTTACCTCAACTGAGGATTTAATCCACTAATCGCACAGATTACAATGGTTCTCCACTTAGTCAGCAACTAAGTCTTCCAGAGTCTACTGATCACACACTGATCACTCCAGGAACAACTGCTTAGATACCCTCTAAGACTTTTCTAGAGTCTACTGATCCACACGATCACTCTAGTTACAACCTGCTTAGATAACCTCTAAGACTTCCTAGAGTATTCTGATCCACACGATCACTCTAGTTCCTTACAACTTAATGTAATCCTAAGAGTATTACAAATGCTTCTTAAAAGCGATAATCACAACTGTGATATTTCTCTTAACGTTTAAGCTTAATCTCACTAATATATTACAAAAGCAATGTAGTGAGCTTTGATGAAGATGAAGATTCTGAGTTTAGATTTGAACAGCGTTTCAGCAAGTTTGATATGAGTTATTTTGGTGCAGAATCGTTAACCTTGCTTCTCATCAGAACTTCATATTTATAGGCGTTGGAGAAGATGACCGTTGAGAGCATTTAATGCTTTGCGTGTTCCGTACAGCATCGCATTTAATGTTATACGCTTTTGTCAACTACCTCGAGCCTTGTTCACGCTGTGTCTACTGACGTAGCCTAGAATAGCTTTTAACGTTCCTTTTGTCAGTCAGCGTAGCTTGCCACTTGTACTTTCTTCTGATCTGATGTTTGTGAATACAACGTTTGAATATCATCAGAGTCAAACAGCTTGGTGCATAGCATCTTCTGATCTTCTGACCTTGAAGTGCTTCTGAGCGTGATACCATCAGAACTTCAGTGCTTCTGTTCTCTTGTTCTTCTGATGCTTCCATAGACCCATGTTCTGATTCTGCTTCGACCATCTTCTGATGTCTTGCCAGACCATGTTCTGATGTTGCATGCTGAACCTTTTGAGACAAAGCTTCTGAGCGCTGAATTATGCGTACTCTTTATATATTTCCTGAAAAGGAAATTGCATTGGATTAGAGTACCATATTATCTTTAGCAAAATTCATATTATTGTTATCATCAAAACTAAGATAATTGATCAGAACAAATCTTGTTCTAACAATCTCCCCCTTTTTGATGATGACAAAAACATATATAAATGATATGAATTTGCGATCAGAAAGAACAGACGGCAAAAGACAAATTACACAGCTATAGCATAAGCATATGAATATGTCTCCCCCTGAGATTAACAATCTCCCCCTGAGATAAATAATCTCCCCCTGAAATAAATACTCGAAGAACTTTAATAAAAGACTTCCCTGATTATTTCGGTAAAGACGATCATATAAGCTTCTGTCTTTAGAGAATTCATAGCTTCTGACTTCTGCTTCCATAGGACAGCTTCAGAACTAGAATTTCCTTAGATCCACAGAACACTCACAGCTTCTGATTCCTGCTTCCATCTAGGACAGCTTCAGAACTTGAATTTCTTTGATCTTCTGAACATTCACAGCTTCTGACTTCTGCTTCCATCTAGGACAGCTTCAGAACTTGAATTTCTTTGATCTTCTGAACATTCACAGCTTCTGATTTCTGCTTCCATTTAGGACAGCTTCAGAACTTGAGTTTTCTGGATCTTTAGAACATTCGCAGCTTCTGATTTCTGCTTCCCTCGGATAGCTTCAGAGCTTTGAATTTCTACCAACATCACTTCATGCTAGATTTGTATCAGAACATTGTTGAATGTACCAGAGCATCATCTGAGCATCTCTACATCCTGAAATGTTACAGAACAAGAACTAAACGACAACAGTCAGCATGAACGAGTCAGAACATAAAATGTATATTAGAACACATTATATGTATCAGAGCCATATAGGCTAAAATAATGTATCAGAGCAAATAATATATCAGAGGAAATAGAATTTTGTCAAATCAAATAGACATATATGGATCAAATTCTATTATCAGTGCTTCTGATTCATTCTTCTTTCTTGCTTCTGATCTCTGAAGCTTGACAGCACTCGGCTTGCTTCAGTTTCCATGGTTTTGCTTCTTGTGTTTGCTTTGAAGATTTTCTTCACTTCTTTATACCTGCAAAACACTTAAACCATATAGAACTTGCAGTTCTTGTTAGTGAATGTGTGGGAGCTTTACCCAGCAACTGATAGATTAATCAAATCATTTATCATTTATTTTTCTCCCCCTTTTTGTCATATCATCAAAAAGCAAAAAAGATTCAGAGACAAACAAAACGAAACACACGGAGGAAGAAGATGATTTCATTGAAGTTCAAACAGCAGGTACAGAAGTACATGAAGATAAGAAAGATCAGATGCACAAAGACAGATGCAACGAAAAGAACGAGACAACACAGACTCAATCTAAGATGGCCCTAGTCTTGACAAGATCTTGGTCAGCATCTCTTGAACCATACTGTTGTGTCCTTCTTGCCTCACCATGAAAGCACTATACTCAGCATTGAGTGAGCTTTGCTCATCCTGTCTTTTCTGAATTTCTTCTAGAGTCCTTGCAAGACGAGAAGATTCATCAGAAGAAGCTTCACCGCTTTCAACCACAGGAATAGCATGTTGATCTGCAGCTTCCATAGATAGATCATTTGCAGGGACTTCCTCAACAGGAACAGTTTTAGCAACATGATCTTCAGCATCTGCTTCTTGCATAGAAGCATCTCCATATTCTGCAGCAGGAATTTCCGATTCTCCATTCTCAAGTGCCTGAAGAATGGCAGCTAGATTCCTGGGAGCAGAAGGACCTTCAACTACTGGTGGGTCAACAACTTCTGGAATGACCAAGCTTGGGTCTTTCACAGACGGGTTTTCCCTCAGATAGTCAAAGAGAGTCTTGAAATCTCCGAGCAGAACAGGATATTGAGGAATAAAGATAACAATATCTCTGCATGGATTTGCTTCCATTTCAGCAGCCAGTCTTAATACTTCCAATTCATCCACAAAGGGCTTCTCCTCCGCAGCAACACAATTTCTGAGAGGATGATAGTATATACCATTATCTTCCTCCAGAAGGTAACCAGGGTAACCAGGGGCAGCAGCCACTAGTCTTTTCTGTACTCCCATTGCTTCTACTTGAAAATCCTTGCGAAATCTTCTCCAGAGATTTCTTGTAGAAACATCATCCAGACCATTTAGAAATGCATCCTTCAGAAGGTCTAGACTGCTAATCACCTCATGTCTGAAAAGTTCCAGGTAGGTATAGGGTTCAGGTTCAGGCGGATTGAAGGTGAATTTGTAGTCAGGGTAGAGAAGACAGTAAGGTTTGGATTTTCTGGTAGGTAAGGGATGGGATATAGAAGGTGGAGGTACGGTGGATGAGGAAGGAGGGATATCTGAGAGAATGATTGATGAGGATGGAATATCAGAAATGATAGATAGAGACGAGGATGGAGTGTTTGTAAAGGGAATTGGTGAGAAAGATTTATCAGAAGGAGTTGGGGGAAGAATACTTAAAGGTGTGGGGTTTAGAATGGGAGAGGAGAAGGATGATGGAGAAGGATTTGGTAAGGTGAAGTTTACTTTTGGTTCAGAAGGAGGTGATTGGAAAGATGGTTTAGGGACAGAAGGTGGTGGAGTAAAAACCTTTCTAGAGATTTGTACAGAAGAAGATCTGGTTCTGCGAAAGGAATCTCTGATCCTTTTATCTCTTCTTTCTTCAGAGTCCACCTTGTCAGGATCATAGGTGACCCTCAACTTCTTGGCTTTCTCAGCCTCATCTTCTTGGGCTTTTCTTTTTAGCCTAGCCTTTAGTTCCTTCTGATCCTTCTTCAGAAGATCAGTCTTGGACGGAAGTAATCTGCCACGGATCCAAGCAGGATCAATATCTGATTGCTTCCTAACACAATCTTCCAGGTAAGACTTGACAACCTGATGCAGTTCTTCTTGAAACAGGGAGGCAAAACCTTCAGCAACAACTCTTCTTGAGAGAATGTCAGGAAAACTTGGGCACACAGAAGGTACATTTTTGATGAGTTCTAATCTGAACAAATCCACACCATTAAAAATGGGACCTTGAACTACTCCAAGCAAATGGGATGCATTGAGTTTTCTGATGGAGTCCAGCACTTTGCTTTCAGTAATAATGTCTGAAATCATTCTTCCAAACGGAATAGTCGTTCTTGGAAGATGAGGGTACTTCACCCTTTCCTCTTCTCTTGACTCAAGGATTGAAGTCTTCAGATTCTCAAACAGAATGTGAGAGATGTTGATCTCAGTCTTTTTGCCAATGCAGAAGAGAGTGTGCTTGTGATCTGGACTGATGTAAGAGGAGGAGAGCATCCTTTTTCTGTGGTGAAGAGAACCCAGAATAATCTCAGCCCATACTCTATAAAATGGCTTCAAGGTGCCTGTGTTGTTAGAGTCAATCCCAGAAGACTTAGAGATTTGTTTTTCAACTATTGACCAATCAACAGATGTATATCGAAAACCAGACCAACCTTCTTCATCATTTAGATTGTATAGCTTCCTGATCTGTTTTTCAGAGATAACCACTTCATGCCCTAGCACGAATGAAATGATGGCCGTTGGGGTAACCGTTGCATGTACCCAGAAATCCTTCACAAGATCAGGATAAATTGGACCAACCAATCTATTGAGATACTTGGACCATCCTTGCTCAAGGATTCTTGCATCACACTTAAAGCCATTCGCTTTAAGATTGTTGAAGTCCACAGCAGTTTCACATAAAACCTCCAAGTCCTTCGTGGGTATCAAGCAGGTTTTCAAAGGAGCATATTCATAATTTCGTAGAAGGATTTGTGAAGAAGTAAGTCTTTCTTTTGAGGAAGATGAACAGGAGGATGAGTTCATGATGATAATGCTTTGAGATCAAATCAGAAAACTAGGGTTTGAAGAGAAATGCAACGAAGTGAATGCACAAAAGAGAGAGAAAGAGAGAAAAAGAGGGAATGAAGATGAAGCGGGTTATTTAAAAGATTTAAAAAGAAATCATTATGCATTTAATGAGAAATGACATTAGGAGAGAGAGAACACAGTAAATGAAATGATTTAATACAGTTACCTAGGTCGGCGTCTTTTCAACTGCACGCTTTGTACTAACCGTACAGACACGTGTTCACCATCAGATAATAGATGACAGCTGTAAATTTCAGAATAGACTTTACGCCTTCAGATACTGATCACTGCTTCTGATCTGATCAAGTTTCTCTTCTGGAAACACTCCTTCTGAAGTGTGCTGATATAAATCTGAATGATCTTCTGATCCATTACTTCTGATATACACAGCTTCTGGAGGTTCACTTCTTTGTTCTGCAGCTTCTGATAAGACAAAACTGTATCTGCAGAAATTCTTAAGCTCTTTGATTCATCAGAAACAGGTTTATCATCAAACCAGATGTTTATTGATTCGTCCACAATCAATGTTTCAATTTTGTATATTCTGTAGCATTTAGAGCATTTAGAATACACAAGAACGAAACACCATTGCTTGAGAAACAGACAAGACAAATGATTTCAAAGCTGATAAACTATCTTTTCTGATCTCCTTCAGACAAAGTTTCTTCAACAGATTTAAGTACCAGAACTTGGAAGACAGTCTTTCTTCCCTTCAAGTGTTGAGATCAACTTGAGTCCAGGAGACATGTCATGTTGACTTTTATCTTCTTTGTCACCAAGAGAATCTGCAAAAGAAATAGTCTTTTTCTTTGGTACCCACATTTTCTTGGGTCCTTTCTTGTTAGTTCTCCTCAAGTTCTGATTGAACTTGGGTTTAACATTGTAAGCAATAGGAGGAACAGCATGATAATTTTTAATGTGAGTTTCATGATATTTCCTAGGTTGTGTCACATGCTTTTTGGTGTGTGTTATGTGAAAACTTTGAGCATGTGAAGTGTGCCTAATATCATGGGAGTGGCCATACTTGAACTGATCATACAATGGCTTGTATGTGAGTTTCATTTCATCAACAGGTTCAAGTTTGTATGGGGTTTCACCCTCAAAACCAATGCCAACTCTTTTGTTTCCAGACACAGCATATATCATAGAAGCTAGCTGACTTCTGCCAATACTTCTAGATAAGAACTTCCTGAAACTTAAATCAGATTCTTTCAGAATATGGTTTAGACTAGGAGTGGATTTTTCTGAATCAGAAGGAGGTCCAACATTATTGGATAATTTTAAAAGTTTTTCTTTTAATTCAGAATTCTCCAACTCAAGCTTCTTTGTTTCAAATTCAAATAGCTTTTTCAGCTTTTTGTATTTGAGACGGATCTGAGACTTGAGTTCCAGAAGTTCAGTTAGACCGGAAACTAACTCATCTCTAGTAAGTTCAGAAAATACCTCTTCAGAATCTGATTCTGATGTAGATTCTGATTCGTCATCTTCTGTCGCCATCAGCGCACAGTTGGCCTGCTCATCTTCAGAGTCTGAATCATCTTCTGACTCATCCCAGGTTGCCATAAGACCTTTCTTCTTATGAAACTTCTTCTTGGGATTTTCCTTCTGAAGATTTGGACATTCATTCTTGTAGTGTCCGGGCTTATTGCATTCATAGCACATGACCTTCTTCTTGTCAAATCTTCTGTCATCAGAAGATTCTCCACGTTCAAATTTCTTTGAACTTCTGAAGCCTCTGAACTTCCTTTGCTTGGTCTTCCAGAGTTGATTTAGCCTTCTGGAGATCAAGGACAGTTCATCTTCTTCTTCAGATTCTGATTCTTCAGGATCTTCTTCTCTAGCCTGAAAAGCGTTAGTGCATTTCTTGATATTTGATTTTAATGCAATAGACTTACCTTTCTTTTGAGGCTCATTTGCGTCCAGCTCTATTTCATGACTTCTCAAGGCACTGATAAGCTCTTCCAGAGAAACTTCATTCAGATTCTTTGCAATCTTGAATGCAGTCACCATAGGACCCCATCTTCTGGGTAAGCTTCTGATGATCTTCTTTACGTGATCAGCCTTGGTGTATCCCTTGTCAAGAACTCTCAATCCAGCAGTAAGAGTTTGAAATCTTGAAAACATCTTTTCAATGTCTTCATCATCCTCCATCTTGAAGGCTTCATACTTCTGGATTAAAGCTAGAGCTTTAGTCTCCTTGACTTGAGCATTTCCTTCATGAGTCATTTTCAAGGACTCATATATGTCATAGGCCGTTTCCCTGTTAGATATCTTCTCATACTCAGCGTGAGAGATAGCATTCAGCAAAATAGTTCTGCATTTATGATGATTCCTGAAAAGCTTTTTCTGATCATCATTCATTTCTTGCCTTGTCAGCTTTACGCCTCTGGCATTTACTGGATGTTTGTAACCATCCATCAGAAGATCCCATAGATCACCATCTAGACCCAGAAAGTAACTTTCCAGTTTATCTTTCCAGTATTCAAAGTTTTCACCATCAAATACCGGCGGTCTAGTATAACCATTGTTACCGTTGTATTGCTCAGCAGAGCCAGATGTAGATGCAGGTGTAGGTGTAGACTTTTCACTTTCATCAACCATCTTTTACTGAAGCGTTTTTCTCTTCCTGAATCTTTTCTAAACACGGTTAAGTGCTTGCACCTTAGAACCGGCGCTCTGATACCAATTGAAGGATAGAAAAACACTTAGAAAGGGGGGGTTTGAATAAGTGTAGCTTTAAAAACTTGACAGATAAAAATAAATTGCACAGTTATTTTTATCCTGGTTCGTTGTTAACTAAACTACTCCAGTCCACCCCCGCAGAGATGATTTACCTCAACTGAGGATTTAATCCACTAATCGCACGGATTACAATGGTTCTCCACTTAGTCAGCAACTAAGTCTTCCAGAGTCTACTGATCACACACTGATCACTCCAGGAACAACTGCTTAGATACCCTCTAAGACTTTTCTAGAGTCTACTGATCCACACGATCACTCTAGTTACAACCTGCTTAGATAACCTCTAAGACTTCCTAGAGTATTCTGATCCACACGATCACTCTAGTTCCTTACAACTTAATGTAATCCTAAGAGTATTACAAATGCTTCTTAAAAGCGATAATCACAACTGTGATATTTCTCTTAACGTTTAAGCTTAATCTCACTAATATATTACAAAAGCAATGTAGTGAGCTTTGATGAAGATGAAGATTCTGAGTTTAGATTTGAACAGCGTTTCAGCAAGTTTGATATGAGTTATTTTGGTGCAGAATCGTTAACCTTGCTTCTCATCAGAACTTCATATTTATAGGCGTTGGAGAAGATGACCGTTGAGAGCATTTAATGCTTTGCGTGTTCCGTACAGCATCGCATTTAATGTTATACGCTTTTGTCAACTACCTCGAGCCTTGTTCACGCTGTGTCTACTGACGTAGCCTAGAATAGCTTTTAACGTTCCTTTTGTCAGTCAGCGTAGCTTGCCACTTGTACTTTCTTCTATCTGATGTTTGTGAATACAGCGTTTGAATATCATCAGAGTCAAACAGCTTGGTGCATAGCATCTTCTGATCTTCTGACCTTGAAGTGCTTCTGAGCGTGATACCATCAGAACTTCAGTGCTTCTGTTCTCTTGTTCTTCTGATGCTTCCATAGACCCATGTTCTGATTCTGCTTCGACCATCTTCTGATGTCTTGCCAGACCATGTTCTGATGTTGCATGCTGAACCTTTTGAGACAAAGCTTCTGAGTGCTGAATTATGCGTACTCTTTATATATTTCCTGAAAAGGAAATTGCATTGGATTAGAGTACCATATTATCTTTAGCAAAATTCATATTATTGTTATCATCAAAACTAAGATAATTGATCAGAACAAATCTTGTTCTAACACTTGAAACATCTTACAACGTAGCAATAGCTACCACTTGCTTACATCTGGTTATACAATCTCCCTTCATCGTCCTTAGCAGCCTATTCAACACCAAACGCATACGCATTTCTTATTTCCATATTCAGGTGTCCTTCGCTACCGAAGCACCAACAAAAACTTACAACCGAATCATAACGGATAAGCACAACTTCTCCCCGACTTAGTTTCAAACCAACTCCTGCAACAAGCAATCAAAAACAAAAAGTACCGACAGTGTTGTACACACTTGTCGCGTACTAAGTGATAAACAACAATTAGACGACTCTGGCCGGACGGACCGACCTGCTCTGATACCACTAATGTAACACTCCAAACCTATCCGATAAATTACACGGAAAATCAGAGTATAAATTCCAAACAAGTTCATTTGAGGTATCACATATTCGTCATTTCAAAAACAGTTACGGCTTATTTGCCTTCACATAGATACATAGCACATAAATTTAAAACGATAATCAAATCATTACTAAAAATCACTTAGTTTAAATTCAATAATTAACTCACAGCGGAATCAACAAACTTCATAAATATTCAATTCAAGTCGTAGCATCATTGCACGGTAACTTTAAGTTACAATTTAAACCAAAACCATATAAAAATTTAGCAAAAGAAATAATAATTAAAACAATCGTTTTATCCCCCGAGTGCTACGTATCAAAGCAAGACACTAACTCGACTAACAGCAACTAAAGACTTCATAAAATCACTTCAAAACTTCCACTGCTATCTTGAGTATCTGTCTGTTTCCCACGGTAAGGGAAACATCATTCAGAAGGGGTGAGATATCGAAAGATATAAACAAAATTATGATAATTAATATATTAGATCAGATCATAAGATTATCACCACCTTCAAACAACAGTTATAATAACATCTAGCAACAAGTTATAACAACAATTATAACAACCATCAGCAACAACTATTATCACAATAATTACAATAATTATTTTGCAACTCAAACCAACACAACTTATATCAACATCAACTCATATCAACATTAACTTCACAACGACTCAAAATGCGACACAACTATGACCATGCATGTGGTACCCAGGGCTTCATCCCCCATCGCTAATTGCCAGTTAAACTGAGGCATCAAGGCATAAGCCTTCGTCACTAATTTGCCAATCCAGGCTGTTATACCCCAAAATTTGCCCACATATTTTTCAAGAAAACTCCAATCTAAAAATTAAGGGTCTCATATAATCATGGATTTTTATTTCAACAAATATCCTGACATATGAAATACTTAGTTTTTAGAATCTTTCTTATACAGTAATTTGGCTTGCAGTTGAATTTATTCTTACGCAAACACCAAATACTGTTTATTACTTCACACATGCTATTTATTTATTTACAGATAAATAGTACTGACACAATTGGTACAGAGTTAAATCTTTTTGCAGGCGCAGAATCAGGAAGCTCAGACTGTACTGGTAACAAATAGATTATTATTATCTTTTGTTTCCCACTAATTTTTGTACTATATTCCAATATTTGCAAAAATCTTTTCAAATCTCTTTTTCAAAAATCAAATCTCTCCTTTTCCCAACACTATCTACACTTTCTTTCAAATCTTACTTCCACTCAAATTTTCCTTTTGTACGGAATCACATCATTCCCCAACGTCTCTTTCCTTCTTTCCATTCTATAAATACCTCTCATTTTCTTCCATAAAATCTCACATCAAATTCCAATTCATCTTTCAAATTCCTATCTCATATCTATTTTCTCTTCTTCCCTAACAAGAATGGCAAAGTGGATAGAGACACTGTTTCTTACAGTCATCACCATTGCTACGGTGATCATGACTTTCTTCTGCCTGCATAGTCCTGAGGAGTGTGGACCTGCAATAGTTGCACTCCCAATCATCTACATGTTATTGTTCATAGCATAGGTCATTAATCGTCATTCTTAAAATTTGCCGTATTTCTTATTTCTTAAATGTACCGTTTATTCGTCGTACTGTTCAATATAGTATGTGATATTTGTACTGTCAGTATTAAATGTTGTACTATTTGTCATAATATTGCTTAGTTACTAAGATAATATTTTGTGTGTTTTCTGCCAGTCAAATATTCCTATTTCTGTGCATTAAATGATTTTCAGGGTTATTATCGGTAATTTTGCCCGCATACCGTAAATATTAGTTATTTATTATGTCTGTGTTTTTCTAACAAGTCATGTAAATAAACTTTCATTTTTTACATAAAACAAAAACAAAAAAAACAACAAAAAAGAAAATTAACTTTGACTGTTGATTTTTCACTCTAACTACTACGTCAATACCTGAACAGTCAGTCGACAGCCAAACTGCTGGCAGTACAATTCTCAGTGTTTTGTGCCATCAATCAAATCAATCTTTCACAATTCAAAATTCCAAGATTTTTGTTCAAAGAAGTCTTCTGAATATCACATGATTAGCAGAGACTCAACACTGCACAAAAATCAGGTACGCTTAACTGTCTCCTACACAAACAGTCCCTAATCAGGGTTTTTCTTGTTTTTACAGGGGCAACAAGTTTTTGAGAGCTCAAATGGATTTCATATACATCCATATATCTCAAAGTACCATCATACAAATTTTCAAACTTCAAATCACTCAGACGCACCGTCAGCAGCTCAAACAGTCAACAGACGACCCGTTTGACCAAAAAAGTCAACAGACAGTCAAAAATGAAATTTTTTGTCAAAGTCCATATTTTGTCAAAGGATTCATCATTTGATCATTGGATGATCATAATTCATCAAGGAAAGATCAAAAATCAACAAAACCCTAAGATTCAAAATTAGGGTTTTTGCCTGAAAAGTCAACTCAACTTTGACTGATCATAACTCTCTCATCCTTCATCCAAAAAATTCAAACCAAAGCTTGTTTTGAAGGAAATTCAATTATCTTTCAAATGCCATTGATCCCATGGTCATTGGATTCACCATTTGAAAAATATGATCAAAGACATTACAAGTCATTTTCAAAGTCAACAAAAAGACACTTTTTTCAAAAGGACACACAAGGAGCTTCAAAAATCATTTTGACATGAGACCAAAGGCATTGGTTAGAGGACTCTTTGAGGTTTCCAAAAAGTGCAATATCTCCTTCATATGACAAAAATTGAGGGATTTACACCTTGTTGAAGTTGGCTAAATTTTGGGAAAAGGCATGAAACCAACATTGCTCAAAAATGCATTTTTTCCAAATGGGGCCAAGTTTTCATGGTTCAAACATCATTTCCACAATACTATGGGCCTCCCACGACCAAGACTAAGCCCATACCTTTTTTTATCCATTTTTGCATGATTTTATCTTACTTTAAGATTAAAATTAAAAGGAAAATGCATGGATAAAGGTTAGCTTACAAATCAAGCATGACTCACCTCAAAGAATCTTCATCTTTCTGCAGAGAATTGAAGGGCAAGGCAGGTGCATTGAAGGCAAGATGACTTGGTCAAGAATTCAAGCTTTTTTATATTAAAAAATGCAAAGTTTCAACAAAGGCAACTAAGACACATCTTAGCTTCATTTCTAAGCACACATAGCTTATAAATAAGCTATCTTAGTTCAGCAAAGAGGAGGACACGAATTCAGAAGCATAGCATAGCATATAACACTTGTAATCACTTCAAAAAATTCAAAGAAAAACTCAAATTCGAATTTGTAATTTCAGTCCATTTCAATACAAACTAAGCATTCATACACCTTCCTTAAACATCACTGAAACTATCTCAATCAATTACAAGCCTTGAAGCTCACTGAATCGAGCTACACAGGTCAAAATTTGTTCAAACTAAAATCAATTCGTATCTGGTTATTCACACATGTATAAACGAAACTACCATTTTAGGGTTCATAGCTTCAAATTTAGGGCTTTCCAAATTAGGCAAAATTAGAAGTTCTAAATAGCACCATTAGATTCGTATGGACAAAACGAATTGAATGGTACCATCGCGCTAAATGTATGTGTGCGTTTGACCCTATTCGCTATTTTGCAGGTTTAGTAAGTAACCAATTACAGCGCTTTTGGTAAGAAAGCGCTATTAAAAGTCTTGTCTGAAGGTTGAAGACGAAGACGTGTCCCCCCCCCCTATTGGTTCTGACGCGCGCGCTTTTTTGAATATAACCCTTGGTTTCAGTGTTTTGCAGGCGTGTCATAAGTGATGTTCCCTCACCATCTGGACCATCTGATCTCATTTATGACTCATCCAACGCTCCAGATCACGCATGCACACCATGCTCCCTCACAAACAACCACACAGGATCAGTATCCTTTATTTCTATTTTATTTTCTATTTTTATTTTAATTTCTTTGTTAAATTAATTAAAAATAGTTTTAAAAATCCAAAAAATACACAAAAAATATTTTTAGACTTCTAAAATAATATATTATTTTCTGAAATAAAAATATTTTATTTTCTTCAAAATTTCAATATTTTGCATAATTAATTAGTATATATTTATATATTTGCTTTTTAATTATTCCAACCAATCAAAAAATCATAAAAAAAATTGTTCTTTGTATTAAATATTGTTTATATATTATAAACTAATTTTGTACATATTCTGAATAATTTTATCTTTAAGTTTTAATTATTTGTATAATTATTTGCATAATTATGTTTTAATTAACTTAAATCAACTTCAAATCAATTTCAAAAAATCCAAAAAAATTAGTTTTGTTTTAAAATTAATTGACAAATATTTTGTACATATTTTAAACTTAATTTCTAGGTTTAAATCTATTTTCATCTTTTTTCTTCATTTTAATTTAATTAATCATGCATTAATTATAATTAAAATAAATCATAAAAAGTCCAAAAACATGCCTTTTATTTTTCTTGCAATTTAAATTCCTAGATAAATGTATAGGATGTCAAATTCATGTAAATAGGCTAGTTTACATTTCCTGCACAATCGATGTAATAGCGTAGATTTACTTTCCGCACTTTACATTTCCGCACTTTAATTTCCAGCAAATATAAACTGCGTGTATGTCAAAGATAAAATTGAACCGTTAGATCACTAACTTCAAAGATAAATATCTGAATCCAATCACAATCACATTTGCACCTCTTCAGGTAATCCTTTTTCACAATCTTTCAAAATCAAAGTCAAAATTCTACTGTTTTGAGTACAAAATCGAACCTTGCTTTTATATCCGGTGAAAGGATAGATTTTTAAAGGAAATAGGATAAAGACCTTACAACTCAGGGTAGACCTCCTAGTTTGCTTGCTCAAATCAAAACAAACAAAATTCTCATACACTGTTGTTTTTCAAAACAAAACTTCCAAAAGACAATACTTTGTATACATCCAAACACGGGTTATTACAAAGTTAACGTTCTTTTCAAAACATCTTTCGAAAGATAAACAAGCATTTTGTATACATCCACACACGGATCATTACAAAATTCAATTTACAAAGGTATTTGAAACCACATATGAGCAATTTCAGAGCAATCGAAAAGTGATCGAAAAACAAGTGAGCTAAGCAAACTTAAGAGCCCATGGATAACCATGGATACAAAGGGTGCTAACACCTTCCCTTTGTATAACCTACCCCCTTACCCAGAATTTCTTAAAGGTCTTTTTTCTGTTTCTTTTATAAACCTTTCCTTAATTGGATAAAATAAAAGGTCGGTGGCGACTCTGTGATATTTTCAAAAATGCGAAAGCATTAAGCGACAAAAAAGAGTCAGTTCACGTATCTCTACAGATCAGAGGTATGGCCCGGTATTAAAAAAATCGGAGGTCCACACTTATGCTTATGAAAAACCCATGTTTCCTGCAGTATCTCAACGACCCAACATTCCCACTATGAAAGAATACCAAGACACTTTGGCTAAAATGAGGACAGAAAAAGATGCTTGGGAAGAAAAGTTTCGTAGCACTGAGGTGGAAAATAGAAAGTTGAAGAAAAGAGTGAAAGATCACGAAGAAACACTCTACTGTCAAGATGGATGGCTCGTGAGTAAAGATGAGAAGATTCGCCAGAAAGACGCTGCAATCAAAAGGTACATCAAAGAAAGCAAAAGAAATCTGGAAGGCTTAACAAGCAATGCTCCAACTCCTGACAATTGGAAGAATGTGGTTGACAAGCTGAGAGCTGAAAAGGCCGAGTTGAAAGCTCACTATGGGAAAGAAATCATGAAGCTCAAGCTGCACAATGCATTTGGTTCTTCGTCTGATGAAGATGCTTAGGGTTGTTTAGCTTTTTTATTTTTCATTTGCTTTTGTAAGGAGCTACGCTCCAATGTTGTAACATTTCCCATTATTGTAATAAAATAAAATAAAATGAATAAAAGATTTGTTTGTGTTCAAATGTTTGCAAGGAAATAATCTTTAAAATATTTGGAAAAATCATAAATTTCTTTTTGCATACATCATTCTGCATATCGAGTCTGTTGTATAGAGTCTCATCTTTTGGATCTTTCTCCATTAGATCGTCAAGCTGTCGCGTCTCAAAGTTTCTCGACCGCGCTCGCAATCAGATCACAGATACAATACTCGTTCAAGCAGAAGAAGAGTAATGGAACACTCTGAACAAGAGAATATTGAGCTCCGTGGTACAGTGACCACCCTTCAGGAAAAGTTGGAAAGTCTCACTACTCTGGTTGACTCCTTGATGGCCGCACAGAATCAGCCGCCGCCACCTAACAGTCAAGCGACAGTAACATCTGAAGTCACTACTCCAGTTTCTACAGTTGCATTCAGCATTCCATCTTTCTCCATGCCAGAAGGTTGGGGCACGCCTTTCAGCTTCGGTACAGGTTTCCGCCATAATGTTTCTAGGGTTCAAACATCCACAACTGAAGCGCCTGCTGCACAAAGTTCACAGTTCACTCCAAATCAGGGGGTAACTTTTTCCCAAATCACTATGGCACTTTCTCAACCCACTATGACAGTTCCGACTCCTATGGTTCACACTGTTCCTTACGGAGACAATGAGATTTATCATGATCAAGGTGATAGCACAAATCAGCGTAATCTTGTGGGAGATCTCCAAGAGCAGTTTAACAAGATGCAGCTGGAAGTTAAAGCTATCCGTGGAAAAGATTTGTTTGGAAAGAATGCCCAGGAGCTATGTTTGGTTCCCAGTGTACAAATACCTGCTAAATTCAAGGTCCCTGACTTTGAGAAGTACAAAGGTAGTTCTTGCCCACAAAGCCATCTTGTGATGTATGCCAGGAAAATGTCTACTTATGCAGATAATCATCAGTTGCTTATCCATTACTTCCAAGACAGTTTAACTGGTGCCGCACTGAAGTGGTACACAGGCTTGGATAGCACTAATATTCGAACATTCAATGACCTAGGTGAGGCCTTTGTCCGACAATACAAGTATAACTCGGATATGGCTCCAGACAGAGATCAGCTTCGGTCCATGGCTCAGAAAGATCATGAAGCTTTCAAAGAGTATGCCCAACGATGGAGAGAAACTACTGCTCAGATTAATCCACCGTTAAAAGAGAAAGAGATGACAAAGATCTTTTTGAATACTCTCAGTCCGTTTTATTATGAACGCATGATTGCTAGTGCTCCAAGTGATTTCACCGAAATGGTAAACATGGGGATGCGTCTAGAAGAAGGAGTCCGAACAGGACGTTTAACTAAAGAAGGTGGATCTTCGAGTGGAACCAAAAAGTTCGGAAGTGGTTTCCCAAAGAAGAAAGAACAAAGTGTTGACATGGTATCCCAAGGGAGGCCAAGAGGAAATGTCAATCGTCAACGACAGGTAGCTGCTATTGCACCAGTCGTTAATACAACACCGAATCCGGGATTCACTCCTCAGTTTCAGCAACAACAGCCTCGACAACAGGCTCAGCAGTTAAACAATAATCAGAATCGAGTACAAAGAGCTCCACAGTTTGATCCGATTCCAATGACCTACACAGAGTTGTACCCTGCTTTGATTGAAAGAGGTCTTGTTCAAACTAAAGCACCACCACCAGTACCTGAGAAACTCCCATGGTGGTACAAAGCTGAGGTCTCATGCCCTTATCATCAAGGAGCACCTGGCCATGATCTTGAGCATTGCATAGCCTTGAAATATGAAGTTCAGAGGTTGGTTAGGTCTAATCTCCTCTCTTTCAGAAATTTGAATCCTAATGTGCAAGCAAATCCGCTGCCCAATCATGGAGGGCATGTTGTAAACATGGTGTATGGATGTCCTGGTCCGTACCGAGTCTATAATATCAATTTCTCAAGAGCTGATTTGGTACAAATGCACGCCACTCTCTGTCGAGGGCCGAGTTTTCGCCAGCATCAATACGGTTCCTGTAGAATATGTTGTGTAGATCCTCACGGATGTTCGATTGTGAGAAGAGATCTCCAAGTTTTGCTAGATAATGGTACTATTGAGATCTACAGAAATAGGGATGAAAATGAAGTTAACATGATAGGATGTTATCCGCATGAGCTTTTAGTCTCAGATATCAACTCGGAAATGCCTACAGTTAACGTCATCGTTCCTCATTTCAACATGCCTGAGCGCATGGAAGTTACTTACAACAAGCCGAAGGTTCCTATTGCTCCTTTGATCATTTGTCTACCTGGACCTGTTCCTTATGACTCTGACAAGGCAGTTCCATACAACTACAATGCCACAATGATAAAGGAAGGACAAGAAGTTCCTTTGCCTACTCTCTCATCTGTTGTAAACATTGCTGATGTAAGTCGTGTAACAAGAAGTGGACGTGTGTATACTCCACTACCTCCGAAACAGCCTGTTGCTCCTGTAACTGGGCAAAATCCTGTTAATACACCAGTGGGGAATCCTGTGGAAACTCCTGTCAGTAATACAAACACTGATGTTGGCCAATCTAGTGGAACCAATGTCAATCCTGACTTTGATGAAATTTTGAAGCTTATCAAAAGAAGTGAATACAAGATTGTGGATCAGCTTATGCAGACTCCTTCAAAAATCTCAATACTTTCATTGCTTTTAAACTCTGAAGCACACAGGGAAGCCCTGATGAAGGTCTTGGATCAAGCTTTTGTAGATCATGATGTGACTGTTGATCACTTTGATGGGATAATAGCCAACATAACAGCTTGTAACAATTTAAGCTTCTGTGATGAAGAACTCCCCGAGGAGGGTAAAAATCACAATCTTGCTTTGCACATTTCTATGAACTGTCAGTCAGATTCTTTGTCCAATGTGTTGGTAGACACCGGATCTTCCTTGAATGTGATGCCAAAGACAACTCTTGCTCGTTTGTCTTACCAAGGAATGCCTATGAAGTTCAGTGGTGTAGTAGTCAAAGCATTTGATGGATCGCGAAAATCTGTTATCGGCGAAGTCAACCTTCCCATGACAATTGGTCCACATACGTTCCAAATCACCTTCCAGGTCATGGACATTCAAGCTGCTTATAGCTGTCTGTTAGGACGACCATGGATCCATGAAGCAGGGGCAGTAACTTCTACGCTTCATCAAAAGTTGAAATTTGTAACAAATGGAAAATTGGTAACAATAAGTGGAGAACAAGCCTTGATGGTGAGCCATTTATCCAATTTCTCTTTCATTAGTGCTGATAGTGAGGAAGGAACGCAGTTCCAAGGTCTCTCTTTAGAAGACGAATCTTCCAAAAAGAAAGCATCAATCTCTTCTTACAAAGAGGCAGTAAAAGTAGTAAAAGATGGAACTACCACTGGCTGGGGGCAAGTTGTGATCCCTACCAAGAACGAAACCAGAGCAGGACGCGGATGTTCACCAACATTCTCAAACTGCACTAAGAAAGATGAAACCCTTCGACCGATCAAAGAAACATTCATCAGTGGAGGATTCCTTAACCCGATTCCTCAAGAGGTTAATGTCCTTATCGAAGAATGCATCGAAGAAGGTCTACCTGATCCTGAAGAAGAATGGAAATGTTATCTCAATGACTCGGGATACATATCTCAGGAAGAACCATATCCTCCTTCAGAGAAATCCAAAGGCAAAGAAACTGAGCCTATTCCTGCAGAAATCTGGGACACCTTGGGACAACCAAGTGGAAAATTTGATTATATGGTGAAATACACTGCACCTGAAAGTTCAAAGATTGCGATTGAGGATATCCAACCAACTGGATGGGGAGATTCCTTTGAATATAATAGTCAACCAGAAGAGGCTTATCAGCCCTGTCAATTTTCTCAGCAGCCTGAAGTTACTGAAGGTTTCGGCTTCAATGCATCTGCCAATGTTTATAATCCTAAAGATGGTTATTATCACATAAATGCCATTTTTGAAGATGAAGGGGAAGATGGTCCCGCAACTGACTCGGAAAGTGTCGCTGACAATGAGTCTCTTCATCCTGAAGACTGGGAAATACATCCTGAAAATTCTGAAGATTGTGACTCATCTTATGCTCTTCAAGAAGAAGAAGAAGACCGTTTCAACTCTTCGAAGAACAAGGTTGACAAACCAGGACCTTCAAATCCTGCTCGACCAGCAGTCAATGTCAATACTGAAGATAATTATGGGGAGAATTTTCCTGAATACATAATACACAGAGGAGTTCGTTGCTACTGGAAAGCTGTCGACGTTCCGAATGTTGTTCGCCGCTCAAAGTAATCACCTCGCTGTTATTTTGACCTCCTGCCTTGCCCAAATCAGAGAGATGTTTTATAGGGCTTTGCTTTTAAATGTTCCGCCCAAATAACTTTGTGTATAGGGCTTTGTTTTAAAAGTTTCCCTCTTTGTCCTGCCCAAGACAAATGAGTTTGTGTTTAGGGCTTTGTTTCAAAAATGAATCATAAATAAAGTGTCATTTTGAATTCCCTACATTATATGTTTTATTTTTGCTTTTTCTGGAAATGGTAATCCTAAAAAACCAAAATAAAAAAATAAAAAAATAAAAAAAAACTTTTTCAAAAAAAATCTGCATACACTCTTGCATTCATAAATTTTTTGAAATAAATATAAATCACATGTGCAGATTTACTATTGATAAACCCATTGAATGCAATAACCCTATGCCCTCTCCCAACTTTGAGTTTCCTGTGTTCGAAGCCGAAGAAGAGGAAGAAGAGGAGATCCCGGACGAGATCTCTCGATTACTTAAGCACGAGGAAAGAGTCATTCTGCCTCACAAAGAGCCTTTAGAAAAGATCAACTTGGGTTCTGAAGAAGACAAAAAAGAAGTGACCATTGGATCGCTGCTTGATACTGATATCAAGAGTAAGTTGACAGACCTTCTCAAAGAATATGTTGACGTGTTTGCCTGGTCCTACCAAGACATGCCTGGGTTGGATACCAATATTGTTCAGCATTACTTGCCATTGAAGCCAGAATGTCCGCCGGTTAAGCAGAAATTGCGAAGGACTCACCCTGATATGGCTAACAAGATCAAAGTGGAAGTTCAAAAACAGCTCGACGCAGGTTTTCTTGTCACCTCTGAGTATCCTCAATGGTTGGCCAACATAGTGCCAGTTCCGAAGAAAGATGGCAAAGTCAGAATGTGTGTTGACTACTGTGACCTGAATAAGGCCAGTCCAAAAGATGACTTTCCCTTACCACATATCGACATGCTGGTTGATAACACCGCTAAGTTCAACGTCTTTTCCTTCATGGACGGGTTCTCCGGTTATAATCAGATCAAGATGGCTCCTGAAGACATGGAGAAGACATCTTTCATCACCCCATGGGGTACCTTTTGCTACAAAGTGATGCCGTTTGGATTAAAAAATGCAGGCGCAACTTACCAAAGGGCGATGACTACTCTCTTTCATGACATGATGCATAAAGAAATTGAAGTTTATGTGGACGACATGATAGCCAAGTCCAGCACAGAAGAAGAACATATTGAATACCTTTTGAAGTTGTTTCAACGATTAAGGAAATATCAGCTTCGCTTGAATCCTAACAAATGTACTTTTGGGGTTAGATCTGGAAAACTCTTGGGTTTCATTGTCAGCCAAAGAGGTATTGAAGTAGATCCCGACAAAGTCAGAGCTATTCAAGAGATGCCTGCACCAACGACTGAAAAGCAAGTTAGAGGATTTCTCGGACGATTGAACTATATCTCCAGATTTATCTCTCAAATGACTGCTACTTGTGGGCCGATTTTCAAGCTTCTCCGCAAAGATCAAGGGGTTGTATGGACTGAAGATTGCCAGAAAGCGTTCGACAGTATCAAGGAATACCTGTTAGAACCACCAATATTGATTCCTCCAGTTGAAGGAAGACCATTAATCATGTACCTTACTGTGTTGGAAGAATCCATGGGTTGTATGCTTGGACAACAAGATGAAACCGGTAAGAAGGAGCATGCCATCTATTACCTGAGTAAGAAATTCACAGACTGTGAGTCTCGTTACTCCATGCTCGAAAAAACATGTTGTGCTTTGGCTTGGGCTTCAAAACGTCTCCGCCAATACATGATCAACAATACTACTTGGTTAATCTACAAAATGGATCCGATCAAGTATGTCTTTGAAAAGCCTGCCTTAACAGGAAGGATTGCCCGATGGCAAATGCTGTTATCCGAATATGACATTGAGTACCGTGCTCAAAAAGCGGTCAAAGGAAGCATTCTCGCCGATCATTTGGCGCATCAACCAATTAATGAATATCAATCTCTCAAATTTGACTTTCCTGACGAAGATGTCATGTACTTAAAGATGAAAGATTGTGACGAACCGTTACCTAAAGAAGGTCCTGATCCTGGATCAAGATGGGGCCTAATTTTTGATGGAGCAGTAAACGCTTTTGGCAATGGAATTGGGGAAATCATCATCACTCCCAAGGGTACTCATATACCGTTCTCTGCCAGATTGCTATTCGACTGTACCAACAACATCGCAGAATATGAAGCTTGTATCATGGGTCTCGAAGAAGCCATTGACTTAAGGATCAAGATCCTAGACATATATGGAGATTCAGCCCTCGTGATCAACCAAATCAAAGACAAATGGGAAACTTACCACCCTGGCTTGATTCCTTACAGAGATTATGCAAGACGTCTGTTGACTTTCTTCAACAAGGTTGAATTGCATCATATACCTCGAGATCAGAATCGAATGGCAGACGCCTTGGCTACTCTATCTTCCATGTTCAAAGTCAATCACTGGAATGATGTGCCTACAGTCAGAATCACGCGCCTTGAAAGGCCCGCCTATGTGTTTGCAACTGAAGCAGTCATCGATGATAAACCGTGGTTCCACGACATCAAACGCTTCCTTCAAACTCAAGAGTACCCACTTGGGGCATCAAACAAAGATAAGAAAACTCTAAGGAGACTTTCTGGCAGTTTCTTCCTGAACGGAGATGTGCTATACAAAAGAAACTTCGACATGGTTTTGCTCAGATGCGTGGACAGACACGAAGCAGACATGTTAATGCATGAAGTACATGAAGGGTCCTTTGGAACTCATTCAAATGGGCATGCGATGTCCAAGAAGATCTTAAGAGCAGGATACTATTGGTTGACAATGGAATCTGATTGTTATAAACACGTGAAGAGATGTCACAAGTGCCAGATCTACGCAGATAAGATCCATGTGCCGCCGACTCTACTCAACGTTCTCTCATCTCCGTGGCCTTTTTCCATGTGGGGTATCGACATGATTGGAATGATCGAACCAAAAGCTTCAAACGGTCATCGTTTCATCCTGGTAGCCATTGATTACTTCACCAAATGGGTCGAAGCAGCATCTTACGCCAATGTTACAAGACAAGTGGTTGTGAGGTTTATCAAGAATAACATCATTTGCCGATATGGTATTCCCAGCAAGATCATTACTGACAATGGTTCAAACTTGAACAACAAAATGATGAAAGAATTATGTGAGGAATTCAAGATTGAGCATCATAACTCTTCTCCTTACAGACCAAAAATGAACGGCGCAGTTGAAGCCGCTAACAAGAACATTAAGAAGATCGTCCAGAAAATGGTCGTCACTTACAAAGACTGGCATGAAATGCTGCCATTTGCTTTACATGGGTACCGTACTTCAGTGCGTACTTCAACAGGGGCAACTCCCTTTTCTCTAGTATACGGCATGGAAGCTGTGCTCCCCGTAGAAGTTGAAATCCCATCAATGAGAGTCCTCATGGAGACTAAGTTATCAGAGGCTGAATGGTGTCAAAGCAGATACGATCAGTTGAACTTAATCGAAGAAAAACGTATGACTGCTCTATGCCATGGACAGTTATACCAAGCAAGGATGAAACAGGCTTTCAACAAAAAGGTTCGACCTCGTGAATTTCAAGAAGGCGACCTCGTGCTTAAAAAGATCTTGTCTTTTCAACCAGATTCTAGGGGCAAATGGTCTCCTAATTACGAAGGCCCGTATGTTGTCAAAAGAACATTTTCTGGCGGCGCCATGATTCTTACAACCATGGATGGTGATGAACTCCCACATCCTGTGAACGCTGATGCAGTCAAGAAATACTTTGTCTAAAAAATACAAAAGAACAGCTCGGTAAGTCGAAAACCCGCAAAGGGCGACTTAGGCAAAAATGAGCGTCTCGGTGGATTGAAAACCCGAAAGGGCGGTCCAGGCAAAAATTAGAGACAATAAACAGAAAAAATTCATCCTGGTAGATTGAAAACCTGAAAGGGCAATCTAGGCAAAAATTAGGGATTAATGACAAAGTAACTGCATCAGTCCGTACTTCGTCACCTGAGGAGTCTGTACTTCATCAAAGGATCTTCAAGCAAATCATCGCCAATCTGAAGCGACAAGCACAGTTGTAACTCAAAGTTGTTAGAGGGAATAGTGGTTATTGCTTTCAATGTAGCCTTTTCCGCATAATTACCATTTCCAACTTTTGTAAATACTCCATGGAATCACGCCTTTAGCTGATTTCCATCCTATTAAATAAATTTGAGCCTTGTGCCCATTTGTTTGCAATCTCTAATTTTTTTTAGCTTGCAAAATGACGCTTTAATTGTGTTATTCACTTTTGAAAAAAAGAAAAAAATAAGTTTTAAATGAATTTACTTCACTTTTCTTTTTCAAAATAAAAGCGAAATTTTCCTTTGAGTTGTGAACAATAGAAGGAACATCAACAACTATCTCCATAGGATGAATCAAAGATTATGACAAGAAGCTCTTCTATCCCCAGTGAAGAAGCTCTTCTATTCCCAGTGAAGAAGTTCTTTTATCCCCAGTGATGAAGATTTTCCATCTCCAGTGAAAAGGTTCTTCCATCTCAATGAGAAAAGATGATTGTCTTCCCCAGAGAAGTTTAAAACATGCAACACCATTCATCACCCGTGTTATCTACACCGTGTTAAAGAACATTTGCCAAGTATCTGGTTGTATTGCGACGTCGGTCCTTCTCCAGTATATACTTCTTTGTCTGTCAGTTTTGTCAGTATGCATGCTACATTCATGACATTCATCATTCATACATATTTGCATCATTTATGCATCATTGCATCTTTCAATGATTGCTCCGAAATCACTTGTTTAGGATATATCTATCCCAAAAAAAAAGAAGAAAAAGAAAAAAGAAAAAGCAAAAAGAAAAAGAAACGAGTATGGGTGTGTCATCCCTCCAAATAGATTGTCACCCATAAGCAGAAAAAACATATTCTTTCTCCAGTTCCCCACTGAGATCATTCCTCGTGGAAGAAGGTTGCTTCAGTTTCTCCTCTCCAAAACAAAGGAGAAAATCCCCATTCGAGTTCATTCCTCATGGGTACAAAGTCTTATTTGACTATTTCTTTCCAATTCATTCATGGTTAGAACTTTGTCTTTACCAAAAATTCAAATTCCGATTCCACCAAAAAGAGTCGAGAAAAACAGACCATAAACAATAGCCTCATCATCTGAGCAGTTTATGTTTCTTTCAAAAATTTTCCTCTCAAGGAAATCAATCATGAAGACCATTTGACAATTAGGGCCTTATTACTGTTCACGAGGCTGAATAACCAGTAATTCCCCTAGCAAAGTCTCCAGGATCATTTTGTCACTTGGCTGATAATTGATCATGTCTTCAAAACCACTATCACGAGGCTGGTAGTCGGTAACTTTTTGTTCTGGTTATATTATTAAACATGTCTATCACCATGCTGATAGTCGGTAATATTAACCGAACCTTTGAAACTCTTTTTACCATGTCAAGTCTATCACCATGCTGATAGTCGGTAATCTAGTTTCACACCCTTCACCTTCGCATTATTAAACAAGTCTATCCCCATGTTGATAGGCGATAATGTCGATAGGTAAGCTTTTCTTACAAAGCTATCATTCCCCGGTGAAGCATACACTTGCTTTCCCGAAAAAACGGATTCTCTTCCTAAAACAGATTGAGACATCCTTCCCGACCTCTTTTCCCCAGCGGAGTCAGTTCTTGATATCCCCTCGGTAAAGGCATCCTTGCATTAATTCGCAATTTTGGTATCTTAGGTCCAAAATTTGCGTCTTCTGATATTTAAGTCTCTTCCACCCTATCAAAACGAAGATTTTCAATCTTCATGTCTCAGGTTGAAGAAACTTAAATAGGGGCATCTGTCATACCCCAATTTTTGACCTAAGATACCACCTCATATCATTGCATATGCATCATCTGCATCTCTAACAAATTGCATAGCTTGTGTTTGCTACTTGTGACTCAGCAGGGATTTAATCAAGAGATCACTCATCAGTACAAGCAACAATCAACTAGGGTTTTGTTCTCCCTTCATCTCAAATGAATCATCTTCACCAATAATCAACATTTGGTCCTCAGAGATTCATTTCAACAAGCTCAAAGGCTCTGAACCAACCAGATTAGGGTTTTGACTGAAGACAGCACACTCCTGACTTTTGCTCAGAATTTGACCTAATGGCTTGGGACATGACATCAAGACCTCAAGTACATCATTTTGACCTAATCCATTGGCTCATAACATCTCCTACACAAAGATTGATCAGACAAATCATCAGATTAGGGTTTTAAACTATCAGGGACTAAAATCAGGGATCACATTTGGGAAACCCTAAAAACCCCCAGGAAGTCAATCAAAGGTTTCAATCATCCTCAAATAATCCCTATGACAACATACAATGGAAATTGTATCTCAATTCAAGATCCACAGTCATCAATTTCATCAGGTCGACAATTAGGGTTTTGACCTAATTCACTGAACAACTGACTTTTTAATCAGGACATGGTGCCACAACTCAAACCATGGCTCAATATCCTCTAATGCCTCAATGTGATCCATTCATACCATTCATTTGGTGAGGATAGCCTGTTTCATTTGAAATCTCCAGAAACGCGATTCGTTTGAAAAAAGTCAACTGTACAAGATCACCATTGACCTTTGGGGAATTTTGGTCAACCATGACTTTTGAAGTTTTGAATCATCAATATATGATATATGAAGTCATTTGATCAAGAAAAATCAAGAAAATCAATCAAGAATCAAAAAGTCAAAAGTTTGACTTTCCATACTTAGAAAAATTTCTAAGTGTTTTTCATGGTTTTTTCCAAACTTTGGAAGGGAATTTCTCAAAATTTCACCTACAAACTGAAAAAAACTTCCAACATGAAAGTTGTAGATTTTGATCCAATGAACAACTTTGTCACATATAATTTTTTTTCATAAGATCAACCATTTAAGAGATATGGAGCTTCAAAGTTGGTATCTTTTGAAAACTTCACTTAAAACTTCATTTTCTTCAAAGTTCATGGATCTTTTTCACCCACTTCCTTAAGGATCTTGAAGAAACTTTCAACTAGGGTTTTGAAGTGTGTAATATGAGCTTTCCAAAATGTCCAAGAGCATGAAAAAATATGAAGTGTAGCTATGGTTTTGAATTTTGACATTAGTGAACTTTTTCACTTGAATTCTCACCATTTTTCACTAAGTTTCAAGACTACATGACCTATAATTCAAGCAATGATGCATAGAAGCAATAATTGAGAGATATTTTCTGATTAGAAGATCAGAATGGAAGAGGATAAGAAGCTAGAGTTTTAACCATGGTTTGGTCACTTTAACCATTTTGCATTAAATGTAAAAGATTCCTTTCTATCCCTTAAGCCAAATCACCAAACTTTGAAGCAAGTTGCAAAGCTCTGCATTCAGAACTCTTGGCCTATAAATAGAGGTCCAAACTTCATTGCAAATCACACCAAAACCTCACAATTATAGGTTTTCTCTCTTCTTTCTTGAATTACAAGTCATGTGTTTCAAAGTGAGGTAGAAAACTCAACCTCCAAACCTTGCAAGTTCTGAACAAAGTGATGTTTCTAACAACTTCTAAACATCATATGTGATGTGTTTGATCCATCCACACACCCCAAAAACACTCAAATCTCAGAATCACTACCTCACTTCCACATGAACCAAAATTGAGCCTTATCATGCCAAAATCCATTCAAGATCATTTCTGTCCAAACTAACACTTCCAACACCTCATATATGTCACATATGAACTATCCCAACACTCATCATCAATCAAAAACTTCAGAATCATCAGGCTCGATTCACACTTGGTTCTACTGCAGATCGGGTTCCATGGAATGATCCAGATGTTTTTAATCCACTCCAAGCATCCAGACATGTTCTATAATCATCATTGAAGCTGTTCAGATCGAGCAACAACTTCTGTAACACCTCTACTGAAGAATTCAATCTCCACTTTGGCCGTTTTTGAAGGTAAGTCTCATGAACTTCAAACTCTATCATGCACGCATCATAAATGAAATATTGATATACCATCTTGTTTCTGCACACATGGGGATCATTAACCCTCAATCAATTGCATCATAACTTGCACATACATCATTTCACGATCAAATTCAGTTTTAGGGTTCTTCATGTTCATGTGAAAATTGATAACCTTAGAGCAAAAATAAATGAAATTAAAGGTCATCATCATGTTCCTCGTCCAAAACCGAGTGAGATAGACCCTTTGATCAATAAAAACAACACAGATTTGAAGAATTTCAAAATTCAGTTAGGGTTGTGTTCTTGGCGCGTTTTTTCGTTCAAAGAATTCAAATATTTGTTTTAAAATATAATGCATTGGAAGCGTATTATAAACAAGCCACAAGCGTGGCTCAGTTGGTCCATGTTTTGGTTAGCAAGCGTGGGTGCGTGGGTTCAAACCCTTGTGGAGATAAAACCAATTTTTTAGCACCTATTTTCTTTCATTTTTCTTCACAACTTTAATTAATCATTTAACTAACCAAATCAATTCATTTTTGCTTCATTTTTTAAACACTATTCATTTAATATATATATTTTAAGAATATCAAAAAAAATCATCAAAAAATATTTATTTGATACATTTTTAAATAGGTTTAAAATGACTTATTTTTAAGTATTTTTAATACTTTAAATATTGTTTTTTTCATTTAATTTTTAACCTAATCACTTGTAAATATTTTTTGAATAAACCCTAATCATCTAAGTGTTAATTGAAGACAAGCTTTTTGTTTATCTTGATTAATTTGACTCCTTTCAAAATTCAAATCATTTTAAAACAAGCGATCACGATTCATTTCAAAGACAATAAACCATTTCTTTTTGAAACTATTGATTAAATCTTTTTAATTGATCAATTGATTTTCAAAATGATGTGGGGCCTCTCGAATATTAGAGAGTGTAAGTCCCATTTCTTTTCTTTTTGTACAGTTTTTTAAACAATAAAACTTTTTCAAAATAAAATCTTTTCAAACATTCAAATCATTTTCAAAACCATCCACCCTGTTTTATGAAAATAAAACAGGGGCCTCTCGAATATTAGAGAGTATAAGACCCACTCCTTTTTCCTTTTATACAGTTTTTCTTTGTACAGAAAACTCTTTCAAAACAATAACTTTCAAACAGTTTTTTCAAACAACGCGTCTGTTAATAACAATCAACCATGTTTTATAAAATAAGACACGGGCCTCCATGTAGGTATAAGTCCCAAGCCCCTTTTGTACATACCCATTCCAGTACATGAAATTAGGTATTTCATTGTACGCCTTTTGTACATATCTCAATCAATCTGTTTTTTAACTTTGAATAACAATCCAAAAATGAAGATTTCTTTAAATCTTCCCAAAAATACCATGGGCCTCCATGTAGGTATAAGTCCCAAGCCCTTTGTGAATACCTGTTTACATAGCTTTTGAATAAACTCAAATGGGCCTCTCCCCGAGTATGAGTCCCGAGGCCCCGTGTATGCAAATGGATCATGCTTACAGGTATATTTCCTTCATAAACTCCATTATATACACACACTTTGTCATATATAACTGTTCATATAACTGTTCATATTTGTTCATGTACTTGTGCATATTTGTTTGTACTTGTTCATATGTGTGATTGTGTTATATATACTTGTTCAACTTAGTACAACACTAGGTTCCCCATAGCCTCCTATTGGGCTTCGTGCAAAGAATCTCCACTAGTTTAGGTTAGGACATAGAGTATGGTTTCCCGGTGAAATCGCTCTAAGAGCTCAAACCAACTATACCATGCCTCCCCTTGGGCTTTGTACAAACGAGTGTCCCTCCCATAGCCTCCTCTTGGGCTTACAATGCAAGGACCCTGGATTGTCCCTCCCATAGCCTCCTCTTGGGCTTACAATGCAAGGACCCTCGGATAGCCTCCTCTTGGGCTTCGTACAAGGACCCACGGGCTTCTTATAAGCATCCCCAATATCCAAATCAAATACCCTAGGAGATTAGACATTTTTCATCTCTATGCTAGGAGTATCTCTTATATATCATCACAAACAATCAATCAATCAAACTTTTTTGCCACAAGGCTGGCTAATCAATCAAACTTCTTTTTGCCACAAGGCTGGCTAATCAATCAAACTGTTTTACCACCGTACTGGATGATTAATCAAAGTTTTTGTCACAAGGCTGACTTCATTGAAACTTTTGCCACAAGGCTGGCTGATTAATCAAAGTTTTTGTCACAAGGCTGACTTCATTGAAACTTTTGCCACAAGGCTGGTTAAACAACAAAAACATCTTTATCATTCTAAGCACCCTAAGTGGCATGGCCCCGGGCTTATAATGAAAAGATTTTCAAACAACAACAAACAGATGTATGTGATGATATAGATTAGATACATCTAGCATTTAGACGACATTTGTCTATTTTCCTTTGCTTCCACTAGCATAAGTGGGAACTACGATTGCTCTGACTTTCTCAACATCCCTTTGAGAATACGTAGGCACAAGGTCAATCCTTGGCGAGCAAAACAAAACAAAAAAAACCATTCAAACCTTAGCACCCGTAGACCCCGAGCTACAGATGCTCTGATTCCCTCTAAGGGATATGTATGCAGAGGATCGCGATGATCTTTGCGAGCATAATCAAACAAACACCTTAGGTCCCACCTCTTTTCTCACAACAGAACCTCTCAACAACATGGAATGAAAAACAAAGCAAAGAAACCTATAGAGTACTATAGATACGTTGGGTGCTAATACCTTCCCTTCGTATAACCAACCCTCTTACCCAAGATCTCTCCCCCCACTTTTAGGTAATTGCAGCTTTTTTCCTTTTCCTCCTTTGGAAATAATAAAAAGTTTGGTCGAAACAAAGAAAAATCATTTTTTTTTAGCACTCGAGCCCAAAGAAGGCATCAGGTGTCTCATCCCACAAAAAAGAGGAACAAAACGGTTTTTCGCCCGTGACAGGAACCACATCTAGAGGGTTTTCCTAAACAGGGGCAAAATTTCAAGGGTCACAGGGGCATGCAATCAAACATCCTATCAACTAGGGGCATTCATCCTAAGGTTCAATCGACTCGGGTCACACCTCGAAGTAACAGGGGCATGTCAAACATGGGAAGAATTCAAATTCAAAAGATAGAACACCATGGATAACCCTCCATATCCTGGGGATCAAGGGCATACCCTTCAATCTAAACATCGAAGCATATGACAAGGTTTCTCGGGGCATTTCCTTCACGACCTGGAGATCATAGACACCATTTTCCACTAAACATTGGGGCATTGGATATCAAATACATAAGGTGTGGGGAACCTCAAAAGGTTAAAGGCGTGGAGTAATTCAAAAGGGGCAAACCGGAGCAAGGCGCACATCAAAAGGAAAAGGCGTTCTCACACTTTACAACATCCGACAAATCTTTCTCCTAACTACGTTCTTCAAAATTCAAAAAATAGGGATTGGGAAGTCGCGCTAGCATCACACCCTCTCAAACAAACCTACGACTCCAGCGAGCTATATACGCTTTGGTTGTCAACAACCTATCATCGGAGCATCATAAGTCATGCATTACATACATTGGTTGATACATTACACCATACCTTTTCAGGTAGTCTTCTTTAAGACAAATCTTACGATCCTTTCTAGGGACCTTTTCAGGTAGTCTTCTTTAAGACAAATCTCATCATCCTTTCTAGGAACCTCTTCAGGTATTCTTCTTTAAGATAAATCTCACGATCCTTTCTAGGAACCTCTTCAGGTAGTCTTCGTCAAGACATTCTCTTTCTAAAAACCTTTCTAGATAGTCTTCTCTAAGACAATCATCGTCATTTCCAACAACCCTTTAGGTAGTCTTCTGTAAGACATTCTTTTTCCAAGAACCTCTCCAGGTAATCTTTTTAAGACGTCTTTCAGCCTTTTCAGGTAGCCTTCTCTAAGACAAATCGCACGATCCTTTCTAGGAATCTTCTCAGGTGGTCTTCTTTAAGACAAATTTCATCCTTTTCAAGAACCTCTTCAGGTAGTCTTCTTTAAGACATTCTACGAACCTGTTCAGGTAGTCTTCTTTAAGACATTCTAAGAACCTTTCTAGGTATTCTTTGTAAGACATTTTCAGCCTTTCCAGGTGGTCTTCTTTAAGATAAATTTCTATCCTTGCTAAGAACCTTTTTAGGTAGTCCGTCTTAAAGACATCTTTCAGCCTTTTCAGGTAGTCTTCTTTAAGACAAATTTCTATCCTTGCTAAGAACCTTTTTAGGTAGTCCTTCTTAAAGACATCTTTCAGCCTTTTCAGGTAGTCGTCTTTAAAGACATTCCTCATTCTTGGCTAAGAACCTTTTCAGGTAGTCTTCTTTAAGACAAACATTCACATCCATTCCAGAAACCTTTTCAGGTAGTCTTATAGAAGACATTACTTTGTTCCATTCGTTACATCAGCCAACATATACATGAGCATAAGCATTATCCACATACATAAACATTACCAAGCCGGCATAAGCATAGCCGTGGTGTAGGTGCAAATACGGTTCAATGGGCTTAAGGAGATAAAATCTTGGGATTGCATCAGCATGCATGCATACGCATATACATGGGTCATATACATTCATTTACAATCATACAATTTAACTTTGTGCGTACAACACGCAACACCAGGTTATTGGGTTCTCATATCTCTAACAGTCTGCGGACATGTAAAGAAATTTATGCAGGTGAGTTTGCTATAACCATAACAAATAATCCTATTGATGCAGGTGAGTTTGCTATAACCGTAGCAAATGATCCTATTGGTGCAGGTGAGTTTGCGATAACCCTCGCAAATGATCCTATTGGTGCAGGTGAGTTTGCTATAAGCATAGCAAATGATCCCATTGGTGCAGGTGGATTTGCTATAACCCTAGCAAATAGTCCTAATGGTGCATGTGAGTTTGCTATAACCCTAGCAAATGATCCCATTGGTGCAGGTGGATTTGCTATAACCCTAGTAAATAATCCTAATGGTGCAGGTGAGTTTGCTATAACCCTAGCAAATGATCCTAATGGTGCAGGTGAGTTTGCTATAACCCTAGCAAATAATCCTAATGGTCAGGTGAGTTTGCTATAACCGTAGAAAATGATCCTAATGGTGCAGGTGAGTTTGCTATAACCCTAGCAAATAATCCTAATGGTGCAGGTAAGTTTGCTATAATTATAGCAAATGATCCTATTGGTGCAGGGATTTATTTTTCCATATCAGGATTTTCTACACGGAGTTATCAATACATTTCAACCACATAGTGGTCATTCTACAATCAAATGAATATTACCAGTCCTTTTCAAGAACCTTTCCAGGTAGTCTTCTTTAAGACATATTCCATCCTTTTCAGGAGCCTTTCTAGGCAGTCTTCTTTAAGACGTATTCCATCCTTTCTAGGAGCTTTTCCAGGCAAACAGGGGTTTACAAAGGATTTTAAAACAAGGATCTACAAAAGGGTTTCTCAATTGGGTTTCTTATCACGTTAGTCCCTCGGCAGTGATATCTTTCAAAACATCATCAATAACACGCAAAGGTTTTATCTTTCTTTTCAGAATTACTAACATACTTCAACTAACATAGCTAATAGTCATGCATCATTCAACTAACATACCTCATTCATACATAGTGCATATACATACATGGCTCTCATTTATTTTGAGAAGCTCACTGCATCATGCATCGCATGCATCATAACATGGCATAAAATTCAGGTTGCCTTTTTAGGCCATGCTACAAGTAAAGCACAGGGTTCCTTCCAGAAAGCATCTGCTTCACATTCAGAGGGTATTCATCTTGGGTGGCATCTTTAAGCCCATCCCCCACGGAACTTTTTCCTGACACGCGCAAATTTCAGGGCATTTTAGTGTTCAATCATCTTCTACCTTTAGATCACGATAGGCAGACGTGCCTATCTGACTCTTCAGGTTTAAGAAGATTGAACAGGGGCAGCTGTCATACCCCAAAATTTGCCCATCTTATTTCATCTTCAAGGGTTCAAGGCTCAATGGTTAAACTCGAGTCACTCTCTCCTAATCAAAGGTTCAAATCAGGGTTTTTTAACTAAAAAGTCAACTCAACTTTGACTGGTCATAACTCTCACATGGTTTGTCAGAAATTGTCCAACCAAAGCCTATTCTCAAGGAAATTTCCTTCTCTACAACTTTGATGTTGGGCTCAAAATCAAGAAATGCACCATTTGGGAGATATGGACAAAAAACATTACAGGTCCTTTTGAAAGTCAACGAAAAACACCTTTTAGGTCAAAGCTCATAACTTGAGCATGGAAGCTTCAATTGAAGTGAAACCAAAAAGGTCATTTAGAGGACTCTTTGAGCTTTCCAGAAAGTTCTAGATCATGTCCATGGCATAAGAATTGAAGAAGTTACGGCTTGCACAAGTTGGGCAAAATAGGAAATTCGCTTGAAACCCTAAGTGAACAAAATCCAATTTCTAAGTATTGGACCTATAATTTTGAATTGTTCATGTGGTAATAAGCCCAAGGGAGGTTCATTGGTCCCATATAATTATTCTTGTGATGTTATTTTATTTTTATTTGATTATATTCATTTAATTTCAAATAAAAAATCAAATAAAGTCCTAAAAATTATATGATGATATTTCTTTTTTTAATTCAAACCAAATACAAATATAATCCAAGGGCCAAGATTAAATGAAAAAATATGCATGGATAGCATGGTGTTCACATTTGGAAAGATTTTATACAAAATCTTCTTCCAATTTCCATGTTAATAATAGTTTGATTATTTTCCAAAAAAGGAACCCTAATGAGATGATATATATTCTAAAATAATTGAGAAAGAGAGGGGGGACGAGAGAAAGAGGGAACAAAGGCCTAGGGTTTTCAAAGAATTACAAATATTCAAGAAACTAGGGCATAAGGGGAGGAGGGCATCCAATCACTTTCAGTAAAAGAGAACCATATATTTACGTCCCTGAAGACGAAAAGGAGGAGAAGGAGCCAACAGCCGCTCCCAAAATCACCTGAAGATCGCGCACTGTAACTTGTATTTCTCACCTTTCTTTTTGTTTTCGTATCTCATTAGCATGCGTGTTTTAATTTGAATTAACCATATTAACAAGTTTATGAGATGACATAGGCCAGGTCTGGACTATTACATGGGAGTTAGCACATGAGAATGGAGCCTGGCCATTGTTGCCCATGTGCTTATCTCCTTCGGCGTAGCTCATGATACAGTGGTTTATAGGCCAATAGGACATCACCGGCGGATTCGCAGGCCTCGGTTTAGGGGGGGTAGGGCTAACCTTGGGTGCTTTTCTTGGATATTTCGCAGGTTCCAATTCTTGGCTAACCGGAGAAGATGGTGGAAACCGTCGGCGGCGGTGGTTCTGAAACTCCCAGGATAGGGTTCAAGCTCGCGTGGCACTTTCCATGAATACCATTGGCCAGTCAAAAAGTTCATCTGTGCACACGCAGCAGTGATTGGAGGGTCAACGGATAGGCTTCTCTCTCTCTCATTACAATTGGTCGAGACAGGTGATCGGTAAAATAGCAAGTGTACTATTTTGCCTCTTGTAATAATAGGGAAAATTCCCCGAATATCGATCTCAGGGACTGCGCAGGAATAATGAGTTCAATTCAAAGTTCAATTAAACAAAAACTTCAATTGGGTTTTGTTTGGTGATTATCACTTAGCGAAAAGTAAAATAAGCAGTAAATGAAATTGACTTTGTAACAAATATGAGTAACATGCTAGGGATAGTGGATGATTGACAATGTAACAACTCTGAAATTTCTATTGCAACAACTTATTTTCAAAAATCAATTACCGGTTCTTAAGGTTGTTTGATCCTAAGTCCTTAGTGAAAAAACCTTTGATCCTTCATCCTAAACCCTAAGTCCTTAGAAATTTACGATGAAATCAAGCAATTAGTTATCAAGAATATCCGGTTGCTATAAGGTATTCCTAGTCCTAGGTAATATCTATTATAGCATATTCTCATGAAAGCATTATCAATGGTGGACCGCCTAAATGATAATCATAGATCAATTCCAATTTGTCCGAAAGGAAAAGCTTTAAAAACATCAAGAGAATAAATTAATAATTGAAAACATGATAGTTATCGCAATTGCAAACTCAGAGTCATTACAAAGTGAAATCAGAGCCACCCCCCTAGCATTGGGGGGGTTTAGCTACTCATAGTATTCAAAGAAAACATAATAATGAATAAAGACATTACAAGAAATTGGAGGAGATTGAATCTTCAATTGCTTCCATTCATGAAGATCTTCTTCTCTCCCAAACCCTTGCTTTCTCCAATCTTCTCTTGTATTCTTTTCTCTAATCTGTCAAAAGTATCCTTTCTCTTTGCCCTAAGGTTGTTTTTATAATCTCTCTTCTATTCAGGTTGAAGCCAAATACCAAAAATACCCTTAATGATCAAATTGGAGCAAGAAAACATGGAAACATATAATCAGCACGCATCACCAACACGGGCCGTGTTGCTGCACACGGGCGCCCGTGTTGCTCGTCTGCCTCTTGAGTCAAAAACTTGTTTCTGGCCACATTTCCACACGGTCCGTGTCTGTGAACACGGGTGCCCGTGTAGATGTTCTGTTTCAGCTCCCAAAATCACTTTTCCAGCCACATTTCAACACGGGCCGTGTTGCTCCACACGGGTGCCCGTGTTGACCTCTGAAATCAGCTTTCCCGGCTTCTTTTCATCCACTCGTGCGCGCCACAAGTTCTTATTTTCACATGCATCAACCTGGCCAAGACACTAACACTACCAAACAAAGGCATAAAGAAGATCTTTTGACATAAACTTTAAACCAACTGCAATGCAATACTACAAATTAGTAAATACGATAAACTTAACTTAAAAAGCAATAAAATAACCGAATGTGTTACCGAGATGATAAATTTGTGCCGGATGAAAGACAAAACTTACTAGAAATGGTGACCGATCACAACCCCAAACTTATCTCATTGCTTGTCCTCAAGTAATGTATTGAGACTAAACAGAGGTCACCCACGAATTTCTCTTCTCCATAATACAGCTTGTGTCTTTCGCAACTTGGATTTTTCCTTCCCGATCAAGCTTCCGGTTTCCTGAATCGAACTATCTACCACACTTTCACATCAGAGTGCTTCTTTACCTGCAAGCTTTTTCACACTCTCACCAGATCTCTCGGGGGTTAAAGTGTTTGCACTCACAGTACCAAAGTATGCAATATCAACTCTTAATTTTGAATTTACTCTATCTTCACTACACAAACAGATTCCACACACTTTATGAGGTCTTTTTGGTTGTAACGGGGCTTAGGTACGGTAGGATAGACAAACGAATGGATAACAAAGGGTTTTGGATTCGGCATTCATGTTATTTTTCTCATTTTTTTTTGTGCCTCAATAGTGACCTGAGGTTTATTCAACTTTGGTACTTCACTCAATTTTTCTATGAGCATGTTTGAGTCTTTAGTAACGGCAAGTGCTTTTATCTTCTTTATTTATTTAATCATTTATTTTTTTTCTTTTTATGTACTTGCTCTTTTTCTACGAATTGTCACCCCAAACTTAGCTTTTTGCACACTTTATAATTTACAACAATCATGCCGAACAAGGGTAGGAAGTGTATAGTTACGGATGAACAGGGGTTTAATTCAAACAAAAAGGCTAAGGCTCAACGGGGTTCACAAAGGATAAACATAAAGTAAATGATGGATAGAAAGGCTAAGGGTTAAACAAACAACATGCCTCAGTGTGTGTCCTCATGTTGTGCTGTGTCAAAAGAACATACGCAAAATCAGAGTGATAAGGTCATACCTGACTGAACTCTCATGATGATATTTTAGTGTTTGGCCTTTGTACTCTCACCATGTTGGTTATGCTTACAAGCTCTGAAGCCTCCTCGTGTCATGTGGTTTCTTTTCCGACTCGGGCATACCATATAACCATTTTGGTCCGGTGTTATCAAATCGCGTCACCCCTTTAATTTTATCATTTCATGGCTGCATCAACTTCCGGGGTGCCTCGGGAGATCAAGTATGGGGAGTATCTTTCATCCACTAGCTATCAATCTCGGGTTCATCCAACAACTATCTCTCACTCTGTAACACAATGGTATACCAAAGACGAATAGAAATGCTAAAAACAAAATAAAAACAGAAACAAAAGAAATGCAAGAAAAACCCCCCACACTTGAACTAAACATTGACCTCAATGTTTTAGCCCACTGCGGAAAAGACTCACATAGGGTACATCAACTCCAGCTGCCGCTGTCAAGCTTTCACCAGAGAAATCCCCTCTTTATTACCTGAAATAAAACAAAACAAAAAAAGACAAATTAATTATTAAAAGTGTGGGTTGCCTCCCACAAAGCGCTTCGTTTAACGTCGCATGGCTCGACGGTCCATTACCCTTTATTATGGAGGGTATTTACTTTTCCATATCTTGTTACTTTTCACTTCCGCAACCACAAACTCATGAAGATGAAAAGCATGGATAACTTTTCTCTTCAATTTACTTCCCAAATTCTTCTTGACTTCCTTAGCTTTCTTAGGACTTTTGACAGCTCCATAGGTTGGTTCCACCCGAGAGGCTATGCTTGAAACGTTTTCTTGGAGTTGTTTAGGCTTTTTGTATTTTTCCTCACTTTCTGTCATACCACCAGAAGTTTGATCATTTACAACCGCCCTATGTTTCTTAACTCCTAACATCTTCAAGGTTACTTCTTCATCAAAAGATCTCAGTGTTAGTGTCCCTTTTTCAATGTCAAGGTTGCAGCGGCCTGTCGACAAAAATGGTCTTCCAAGAAGGATAGGAGTTTCTTCGTCTTCCAGAATGTCCATGATGTGGAAGTCAACAGGGAATACAAACTTATCAACTTCCACTAGTACATCTTCAGCTACCCCATATGATTTCTTAACAGTGTGATCGGCGAACCTTAATTGTGTCTTACTTTCACTAATCTTTTCCAATTCAAGCTTTTTGAAAATGGACAACGGCATTAAACTCACACTAGAACCAGAATCGAGGAGTACCTTTTTAAATGTTATATTCTTGATAGTGCATGGTATTGCCACCGCTCCAGGATCTTTCCTCTTTATTGGGATCTTTCTTTCTGACGAGACTATTCCACACTTCTCAATTTCAGTTTTTGATTCTCCTCCCAGTGATCACTTTTTCGCCAACACCTCCTTCATAAATTTCTTATACAAGGGCATGTGCTCAAGTGCTTCAAAGAATGGTAGATTTACCTCTAGCTTTTTGAACAATTTAGTGAACTTCTCAAAGTCTTTCTCTTTTGAATTCTTCTTTGTCACTCTGGAAGGGAAAGGTAGTTTGATCACCGGTTCAACAGCTTTCTTATTTTTTTCTTCAACTGGTTTACACGGTGGTATCACCACTTCTGGCTCTTTCGGATTCTCTCTTATTTCCAAATCTACCTCTATTACCATAGGGTCATCTATTTCCTCCTTTTTTTTTCTGATTCTAAAACCTTTTTACTCCTTGTCGTAACAGCATTAATCTTCTCTTGATCTTTCGGATTTTTCACAGTTGCGCTCGGGAAGGTACCTTGTGCCTGTAGAGTGAGATGCTGTGCTATTTGACCCACTTGAACTTCCAGATTTTTGATCGAAGTTGTGGTATTCCTGTGGTTGTTTCTGGTTTCTTCTTGAAACAGAGAGCATTGTCCAGCCAATCTCTCGATAGCCACTTCCCATTCCGCCTTCTGAGGGCCTTGTTGTTGGTTATCTTTCCAAGCAAAATTTGGATGATTCTTCCACCCTGGATTGTAGGTGTTAGAATACGGATTGTTTTGCCTCAGTAATTTGATTTCTTCAATCTGCTTGGGAGTAGCAACACAGTATACAGTTTGGTGAGGACCTTTGCAAATTTCACAAATTATAGGTCGAGCTTGTTGGACTTGAGCAACCTGTTGAGTACCTATATTCATAGCCTTTAATCTCTTTTCTACCTCTGCAGCTATAGCATCTTCAACCCAAATTTTTGAGGTTTCCAACTTCAGATCAATAACTCTTTCAGGTTTATTGGTACACCTGTCATACAACTCCAAATGCTCATTTGCAGCTATCGCTTCAATGATCTTGATAATTCCGGAGGCTGTTGTGAAATTTGTTGAGCCTCCAGCTGCTGTATCGATCAACTGCTTTGTTTTCATTTTCAACCCATTGACAAATATCTGCATTTGGTCGGTTTTGTCCATGTTGTGAGTGGGACATGCTACTAGGGTCCTCTTGAATCTTTTATAAGCATCTCCTAAGAGTTCACCCTCCTGCTGCTTGAAATTCAAAATATCATACCTCTTCCTTATAAAGACCGAGGCGGGAAAATACTCATTCAAGAAAGCCTTTTCCATCTCTTCCCATGACGTGATACTGCCTGCTGGAAGAGAATGGAACCACACTTCTGCTTCTTCGGCCAAGGTGAACGGGAACATTCTCAGCTTCTTTGCCTCTTCTGTATGCCCTTCAATTTTTAAAGTCGTACTCATGGTAAGAAATCTCTGTAGGTGCTTGTTTGCATCTTCATTAACCTTTCCGGTGAATGGTTTTCGTTCCAGCTGATTTATTGTGCTCGGATGCAATTGAAAATTGGCCGCATTTACCGGTTGGTTGACAATTGTTAGTCTACCACCCGGTGTGTTCGTAGCACCATAGTCTCCGAGAAGTCTCTCAGGTGGAGGTGGATTCTCTCCCATAACTTCCTCTTCACTTTCAGAATCTGAATGAACTGTCACAACTTTTTCTTCAGATTCCAGTTTCTCTTGACGAGCTTGTCTACGCCTTGCGTGCAAGGTTCTTTCAATTTCTGCGTCAAAAAGAAATTCAGCTGAGGCCTTACCTCGCATACATAGATTAGACAAATATTAGAATTCAAAAAAATAAAAAGTGCAGAAAATAAAATTTTAGTCGCAGAACAACAAAATTCTAATTAAACTCAACTTAAACTCAATATTATGGCAGTCCCCGGCAACGGCGCCAAAAACTTGATCGGTAAAATAGCAAGTGTACTATTTTGCCTCTTGTAATAATAGGGAAAATTCCCCGAATATCGATCTCAGGGACTGCGCAGGAATAATGAGTTCAATTTAAAGTTCAATTAAACAAAAACTTCAATTGGGTTTTGTTTAGTGATTATCACTTAGCGAAAAGTAAAATAAGCAGTAAATGAAATTGACTTTGTAACAAATATGAGTAACATGCTAGGGATAGTGGATGATTGACAATGTAACAACTCTGAAATTTCTATTGCAACAACTTATTTTCAAAAATCAATTACCGGTTCTTAAGGTTGTTTGATCCTAAGTCCTTAGTGAAAAAACCTTTGATCCTTCATCCTAAACCCTAAGTCCTTAGAAATTTACGATGAAATCAAGCAATTAGTTATCAAGAATATTCGGTTGCTATAAGGTATTCCTAGTCCTAGGTAATATCTATTATAGCATATTCTCATGAAAGCATTATCAATGGTGGTCCGCCTAAATGATAATCATAGATCAATTCCAATTTGTCCGAAAGGAAAAGCTTTAAAAACATCAAGAGAATAAATTAATAATTGAAAACATGATAGTTATCGCAATTGCAAACTCAGAGTCATTACAAAGTGAAATCAGAGCCACCCCTAGCATTGGGGGGGTTTAGCTACTCATAGTATTCAAAGAAAACATAATAATGAATAAAGACATTACAATAAATTGGAGGAGATTGAATCTTCAATTGCTTCCGTTCATGAAGATCTTCTTCTCTCCCAAACCCTTGCTTTCGCCAATCTTCTCTTGTATTCTTTTCTCTAATCTGTCAAAAGTATCCTTTCTCTTTGCCCTAAGGTTGTTTTTATAATCTCTCTTCTATTCAGGTTGAAGCCAAATACCAAAAATACCCTTAATGATCAAATTGGAGCAAGAAAACATGGAAGCATATAATCAGCACGCATCACCAACACGGGCCGTGTTGCTGCACACGGGCGCCCGTGTTGCTCGTCTGCCTCTTGAGCCAAAAACTTATTTTTGGCCACATTTCCACACGGTCCGTGTCTGTGAACACGGGTTCCCGTGTAGATGTTCTGTTTCAGCTCCCAAAATCACTTTTCCAGACACATTTCAACACGGGCCGTGTTGCTCCACACGGGTGCCCGTGTTGACCTCTGAAATCAGCTTTCCCGGCATCTTTTCATCCACTCGTGCGCGCCACAAGTTCCTTTTTTCACATGCATCAACCTGGCCAAAACACTAACACTACCAAACAAAGGCATAAAGAAGATCTTTTGACATAAACTTTAAACCAACTGCAATGCAATACAACAAATTAGTAAATACGACAAACTTAACTTAAAAAGCAATAAAACAACCGAATGTGTTACCGAGATGATAAATTTGTGCCGGATGAAAGACAAAACTTACTAGAAATGGTGACCGATCAATAGGCCACTGGGGCCCACGCGTGAGAAATCAGAATTTTGACTAATGTATTTTAATTTTGTTTCAGCATATGTTGTTTTCAGTGAAAAGAAATGACAATAAAAGCGCTGCAGCCTGGTGGAATCGAAGCATGATGGGCCACAGCGTGGGTTCGACCCTTGCTGATGGCAAATCTATTTTTTCAATTGTTTTCACCATGGTTTTGATCAGAAATCTGGTGTGAGGTGCCAAGAAACCTTTACAGTACGTCCTCGCCTCACTACCATCGGATTTCCTATAACCTTGATCTAACATATTAAGGACTGGAGGTGCATACTATAGGTCCACAGAGCTGCTGTACAGGATTATACCAGGTTCTTCATATTATTTTCATTATTATTTGTTTAATTATTTATATTAGATTTAATCAATTATATTTTAAATGAATTGATTTTTCTAATTAGAACAAATATAATTAAATTAGGATTAGTATATAATTAGGAGTAGGTTTAGGATTATTTTCCCAATTATTCGATTACTCGATTTAATTAATTTTAATTAATCTTTAATTATAATCACAAAAAACCTAGAAAGGTTTAATACATTAGGGTTTGCCCAATCCCATTGCTCATTTGGCAAAGACATCAAACATTAACATTAATTCTCTCCTCGACCCGACTAAATCTATTAGTCGCATTAGACGAGAGATAAAAATATATAATTTAAAATACATTCAATTTGCTGCCCGCGACGATCGAATCTATCGATCTGAGTAACCAGCAATGCCCCATTAATCCGTTAGCTATACTGATCAAATCTATTGGTCATCGCATCTAACGATGACATATCAAATCAGGGTTGTATGCCAAACACTCAAAACACACTAAACCACGACACTACAAAATTCATCCCTTCAACACTGCGATGTTCACAACTACGACAAGGTAATTCAAAATACCTTCGAACTTCGCATTTCAAAAACTACGACAAGGCCATTCAAAAAGCCTCCAAACAATTTCAAACACCTCCATAATCAATTCTAAGGCGTACAACCCTGTGCCCAAACTACGTTGACTCTGATTCTCCCTAAGGAGATACGTAGGCACTTGGATAACCAAGGCGAGTCCCCTTCCCTAAAACCTCAATTCAGTCCAATCTCACCTTTCACCCTATTCACTTCTTTAGCTATTAACCTTAACTTTTAGCCATAAAACTTGACCATTAGATTCAAAGCCATAGGAAAGGGTTGAGGGTGCCTAACACCTTCCCTCGACCTGATTATAATAACTTACCCAGATTTCTTAACTGCGTAGGGTTTCCTATTCGCCCTTCAGAATAGGTGGCGACTCTAAATTTAATTTTTAGGGCAGGTTGCTACACTCGGCTTCAGATAAGTGATCCCCAGAAGTAGTTGGTCGTTCCACCGTTCGTAGAAATCGCCGTCGTCCGCCGAGGTACTCATTCCAGCCATCTTTCGCCATGTCTTCGTCAGGTATGCTCACGAATCTTTTTGAAGTTTTATGCCTTTTTCGTAGGGTTTCGGTAGCTCGCGACTGTGTACTTTCGTTGCTTTCGCCGTCTACGTCGGCTGTGCCCTATTCACAGTCGTCACTTTCTCCACGAGTTATCCAAGCGATGCCCGGGGGTAAGTTTATGGGCTGGACAATGTCTCCGGTTGATGCTTCGTGCTTTTTCCGGGTTAGATTACCATAATCACGTCTCCCTTCGCTAAGTTTTGGCATGAGTCCTCAGCTGACGAATAGGTTTATCCTTGATGAGGGGTTTAGCCGGGGGCTCTGCTGCTCCTGCTCTACCCTTTCGCTTGTGTGACGGTGGAAGGGTGGATTTGATGAACCGTCAAATTTATTTTTCCTTCTGCATGCAGATGAATCTGATTCGAGTTCTAGTTCGGGGTCCAGTTCGGAATCTGGCTTGTGGGCCAGTGGTTTAGAGAACACGACAGCGAGTAGCTCTGATGTCGAAATTGTTGAAGTCCAAAATACGCCTCTCGGGGCTCCAGCCGAGGAGAGCCACGGAGACTCCCCCGATCCTGATGCCGAGGGGGTGTTTCTCCGATGCCGCTTTTCAGCTATGATTGTGCGGTCGAGCTTGACTGGGTAGCTGACGAGCCTATGTCGGTTGTTTCCCGATACACTGAATCTTTGTACGGGGCTTGTAGGGAGGTCGAAGTTCGGGGAGATGGTGATGAATTGAACTATCAAGTAGGATGCCCGTCTCGGGACGAGCGTGTGTGTTCTCGCTTTGACGAGGACAGTTTCGCTATGTACGAATACGTGTTTAAGGAGCTCCACTTTCGTCTGCCCTTCTCCGGTTTTCAAACTTCTTTGCTGGCGTTTCTCGCCTTCGCGCCATCTCAACTGCATCCGAATGCCTTTGCCTTCATGCGGGCATTCGAGATTGTCTGTGATTATTTGGGCATCGGGGCCACGACTACTTTGTTCGGCCGCTGCTTCCGCGTGCAAAGGCAGACGGCGGGTGGGCGTTATAGCTGGGTTTCCTTTAGGAATTGTGATAGGAAACTTTTCAAAATGTATACCGACTCAGTGAAGGATTTCAAGGATCGGTACTTCCTCGTCCGTCCACACAGCCCGGCAGTCTATTCTGCTCTGTCCGACATAGTGGAGGCGCGGGATGAGACTGGTGCCCCGGAGAGGGACGAAAACGGGCAGGTGGTGAAAGAGTTCTGTACTGTGTTTCCATTTTTTTGGTGGAAGGGCCACTTCTCGGCCTCTCCTAAAAATTATGCTTGGGAAGACGAGGAGCTGGACGAGCAGGATACGGCCTCGTACGCGATTCTTTGCAAGTATGTAGATAGTTTCACAATGTCGCAGTGGGTGACGAGGAGCGGGGAACCCGTATTGGACGAGAATGGTGTGTTGAGGGTAGAGCCGCGGGCAATCAATACGAAGGCCCTGTTATCGTGTCGGACCCCCGAGGAGGCCCGTGTGCTGTTAGGTTATACTCGGGCTATTTATCTTTTTTGTCTCCTCTGTCTGATGTTTTTGCTAACTCGTTTGTTTTCTTTTTCAGATGCTATGCCGGAGAAGGAGGATAAGCTCTTGAAGATGGTAACTCAAGACGCGAGGAAGCTTCGAGAGAAAAAGGCCCGGGCGGCGGGTGCCGGCGACAACGCAGGCTCGGGCGGTTCGCCCCGAGTGGTCTTGGAGGGCGAAAAAGACCCCAAAAAGGGCTCGTCATGCAGAGGCGACTCGTGAAGAGACGTCGAGCCTTGGGCCCGGTCGTGCTTTTGTGCTGCCTCCTTGCTTCAAAGATGGGGGTTACTTTGAGAAGTTTCCTCTAGCAACCTCTCCGGACAAAGCCCGTCGGGTAGAAAAGATGGGATCCCCCGCTCTCCTCTAGCAGCTAGCGAGTGACGGTGCTGTCGTTATGAGGGTTTTGGGGATGGCCCAAGTGTTGGCCAGGGGTAGCCCGATTTCTGCCGAGGCTTTGAAGAAGGCGGAGGCGGCCAGGAAGCATGTCGAGGATGAGGCAAAAACCCTAAAGGCCGACCGTGAAAAGCTGAAGAAGAAGATTGAAAGGGTTTTGAAGCAGAAGGATGAGGAGATTGAGGCGCAGAAGAAAAAGCTTGTCGATTTTCAACGGGAATGGGCACCCTCGGCCGAGGAGTTCGCGGACGTGGCTGCGCTGAAGTCCAGAGCCGAGTTTGTCGAGAAGATAGACGGGCTGAAGCTGAACCTTGCTGAGATGGCTGAAGCTGGGTTCAATTGCGCAATTCGGCAGTTGAAGATTCTGAATCCGGGCTTGAAGGAGGACAACATTGGGCTTTCGTCAAAAATTGTGGATGGGGTGCTGGTGCCTGAGTCTCCTGACGGTGAAGAAGAATCTTAGTTTGGGACTGCGTGCCCGTTCTTTTGTCGGCCTTCGCGCCTTTGTAGTTTGTATGTTGGGCTATGCCCGGATAATTTTTGGGGCCTGCGTGCCCGTCATTTGTTGTAATATTTGGATATCGCCGGCCAATTTGGTCGGCTTTTATTGCTTTACTATTTCGCATTTATGTTTTGATCATCTCAATGCGTGTTTTAGAATATTTATTGTTGCATGTTTTTTAGCCCGGGCTATGTTTGTATTCCGGGGAGGTATTCCAACACTTAGGAATATTTTGCTTTTGGATTGTGCTCGGCCGAGGTTAATTTACCGGGCGTGTGGTGTACGACTCGGGTGCGCAGAGCAGGTGTGCGCTATGAGCGGGCACGAGACCGCGGTCGGGGCCAAGTGCTCGCGGTGTGAACGGTCCCATCGCGAGCTGGGGTTCTGCCGTGCAGGTACTGCCACGGTGGGTCTAGGTGTAGAATCCGCCATGTAGCCGGTTTTATCCTTCGATAGGGAGCTCCGACTGTCGCTGTCGTGGAGTGCTCGTGTTTGTACCATGACGCGAGTCCGTGCCCGGTTCCCCCTCGTGTTCGGGACAAGCGGCCGGGGAGTGTTAGGGTGTGTCTAACTGTAATAGCGTCTGAGTTTTTCAGCATTCCAGGGTCGAGCAAGTTTATCTCCGAGGAGGTTCTCAAGATAATAAGCGCCGTTCTCAGTTTTATCATAAACTCGGTATGGGCCTTCCCAGTTTGGGGCGAATTTTCCTTCGCGCGAGTCCTTCATGTTCCTGCGGAGCACTAAGGCGCCGACTTCGAATTCGCGTTTGATAACTTTAGCGTTATGGCGCAGAGCTATCTGTTGTTTCAATTTGGCTTCTCGGAGGGAAGAACCTGCTCGGATCTCTTCGACCATGTCGAGTTCTTCCCTCATAGCCTCGTCATTGAGTTCTTCCTCGAGAGGCGACTCGGTCCGCCGAGAAGGATCTCGGATTTCCACGGGGATCACGGCTTCGGTGCCGTAGTTTAACCTAAACGGGGTTTCGCCCGTGCTTGAATGGGACATTGATCAGTGGTTTTCACACATATTTTTATCGTTATTTTTAAGTATGTTTAAGTTATGTTATTGAGCGTTTTATTTCTTTATTCATCATTTTATGCTTTGGTTGTATGTTTTTATGTTTTCAGGTTCATATGGAGAAATCGGAGTAAATCAGTGCAAAACTCGGAGTTTCGATGGAATTTCAAAAACATGCTACAGGAGGCCTGACACGGGTGGCCGTTTTGCCCAATACGGGCCGTGTCAGGAAGAGGGTGCAAGAAGTTGGAAAAACAGTGGTGCAACACGGGTGCCCGTGTTGCTCAACACGGCCCGTGTTGCTAAGCCTGGGACTTGGATCTTGAAAAATAAATGACAGGGGACCAACACGGGTGCCCGTGTTGCTCAACACGGCCCGTGTTGGGTGATGACGCTGAGTTCAGTGATTTTTATTATTTAGTTCAGTGGTTGGCCTGCAGGGGTGTTTTTGGGATTTCCAACCAACTTAAGTGAGTCTGCACTATTTAGGAGGGTTTTCAAGATGAATTAGGGATCTTTTTGCCACACGAAGAATTGGAGGATTGAGAGAAGAAGCCTATGCAATTGGAGAAGAACAGAGAACTCTCATGAGCGGAAGCCATTGAAGATCAAAGTTCATCATCTCTATTGTAATGTCTTTATTTGATATCTTTGTAATTTCTTTGGATGATATGAGTAGCTAAACCCCCCAATGCTAGGGGGTGTCCCTGATTAACATTTGTGATGATTTTGAATTCCGAATTTCAATAACATATTTCTCTTTTACATTCAATTTAATGGTATAAGGTTTTTAATGCTTTCCTCGTCGGACCAACTGGATTGATTTATGACTGACAATTAGGATTGACCTCCATTGTTAGGATTTTTATACCATTATATTATAGTAGATATCACCTAGGACTAGGGATACCCTATAGTAACCGGGTTGTTCTTAATTATAATAATACTTGATTTGATCACTAATTTCGAAGGACTTTGGGATTAGGATTTCAATGTTCAAAGGTTTGCCCACTAAGGACTTAGGAGCAAATACCCTTAAGAACCGGTAATTGATAAGTTGAACTTTGTTAATGAAACAAGGGTTCAGAATTGTTACATGTTAATGCACACACCTACCCTGGCATGTTACTCATATTTGGCTAAATCAACCTTTTTAAGTTTATTTGCAATTTAATTCGTAATCATAAAAACCAAAACCCCCAAGGCTTTTTGTTTAATTGAATTCCTACTAACTCTATAATATCACGCAGTCCTTGAGATCGATATTCGGGGAATTTTCCCTTTATTACTACAGAGGCAAAATAGTACACTTGCGATTTTTCCGATCAGGCATCGGCATCGTCCTATATGCCCAGAGTACACTGTGTAGTTCTTCGACCCAAGCCTTCTTAGCCTCGCCGAGTCTCCGTTTCAATCCTCGGAGGATGACCCGGTTGGCCGTTTCGGCCTGTCCGTTTGTTTGGGGGCGTTCCACCGAGGTGAAGTGCTATTTTGTGCCGAGCTTGGCTACGAACTCTTGGAACTTCCTATCGGTGAATTGGGTGCCGTTGTCCGTTATTATCGCCTGCGGTACTCCGAACCGAGCGAGTATGTTCCGTTTGTAAAAACGAAGCACATTTTGGGACGTGATTTTGGCGAGTGCTTCGGCTTCTATCCATTTGGTGAAGTAGTCTACGACGACCACCAGATATTTATTTTGCTATGATCCGATCGGGAATGGTCCGAGGAGATCCATTCCCCACGTGGAGAAGGTGTCATACTCCAAATTTGCCCATCACATTTCTAACAGTCGAATTGTTTTAAACTCGAGTCTTATAATTTTTCAGTTTATTTTTACTAATATTTTGACATTAATTTATTTGGCATATTCCAAAATATACAACGTATTTTAAATTACTTGTAACAAATATTTACTTGCCCTTCATATGATTTCAAATGTCTTTATATTTTAAATAAATAGACTCCCAAGCATAGGGTCACAGGTTCGATCCCTTTGTATGAGTTTTTAAATTTTCTTTACTTTTAAAATCTTAAATTTATTTTACTATTATAATTATTTTTGGTCCAATTACCTTTTTTATTAAACTTTATAAAAAATCATTAGCATTACTATTCGGTTACTATTTTAAAGGAAAGTAATAAAACAAAATTTTAATGTTATTTAAATTTAATTTCTGATTATGGTATTAAGAATTAGTATAGTTATTGTAACTATTCTTTGGGAAAAAACAAAAGAGGAATGAATTGCTATCATTTTTTGGTTTTATTACGGTTTCTAGATTAAAATTAGGTGCTATATTTTAGATTGAGTCAATAATATTAGAATTTTTATTTTTTAACAGTAATATTAAATTTATTGACTCCCATTAATATTTATATACAGTTAGTATCGCTCATCTCATTGAATGAAATATTGCTTTCTTAAAAAAAAAATCTATATTCTAGATTCATCTTTTCCGGTAAAAATTCTATATTCTAGATTCATCTTTTGAAGAAATGCGTCCGCCATCTCTCTAGCTTCTTCCCCCTTTCCAAACCCTAATTCACGAGCTTCCTGAAGGCATGAGTTTCCTTGATCTTTTCCCAGAAACTTTGGAAGCCTCTAGACCTTCCGTGTCTCATTCCCTTTCTGAACCTAACCAATCTAAACCCAAAAAATCCTTTGTGGAAGCTATATCCAATGTCTGTGTCATCCCTACCAGTCAGCTTCCCACCCCGTGTGTCAAAGGGGACAGACTCTCGATTATGATACCAGAAGATGAGTATATTCTAGGTCTGGAATCATGTAAGCACAATCTTCATGGAAGGATCCTTTGGCCTAAGGGAACCACCCCTATTACAGTTCAACAGCTAAAGACCGAACTGCAATCTTTGTGGAGCTCTCTTCAGAAATGGGGCATCACATCTCTTGGCAAGGGATTTTACGAGTTCTCCTTTTCCAGCCTTGAAGATGTTCGTCGTGTCAGATCCTCCCCTGCTTGGAATCTCAATCCGGGCATTCTCAAACTGTTTCCATGGACAAAAGACTTTGTCCCTTCCAACATGAATCAAAGTTCTGCTCAGGTTTGGGTCCGAATCCATGGTCTGGCTCAGGAATACTGGAGACCCAAAATCTTGTTCACTATTGCTAGCAGCATAGGCACACCCATTTGCATTGATTCATCCTCTAACAAACCGCTTCTTGATTGACCCTTTGGCCATTTCGTTCGTGTGTTGGTTGACATTGACCTTATGAAGGATCTTAGGGATAAAATCCTGGTGGAGCGAACAGGATTTGCTTTCTTCGTTGACCTGGAGTATGAGAAATTACCCGATTTCTGTAGCTATTGTAAATTCCTGGGTCACACAATACATACCTGCAGAAGAAAAATTGTTGCTGAACAACAATCCAAGACAAAAAAATCTGAGCACAGCAAAATTCATCATCCCATCATTGAGAATAATGGTAAGGAACCAATGATTGACAAAACTCCTCCTTCGAGGGGCGAGATGAGTGGAGTCATCAAAATCAGTACAGACAACAACAACACTGCTCTATCGCCAATTGCAGAACATAACAAAGATGTGGTTCCACCTTCAAATAAGGAGTTGAACAACAATGCTATACTGATCCCTTCTATGGAGAATGATGACACAACATTGACTGGAAAAAACAACCAAGAAAGAATTCTCAAAGCTGCAGCGGTTATCAATCATCTAGACGATTCAAGTTCAGATTCTGAATTCGTGGTAGAAACGCAGATAGTTCCTACAGGTCCATATAAGGAAGACCCTCAAAATGTAGCAAACGGTTTCCTTGTTGATTCTTGGGACAACTTGGCCTCCCAATCCCGTTTAGAGGATTCTTTAGAGGAAGATGACGGGAATTTCAAAACTATAATCTCCAAATCTCATAAGAAGAAGAGCAAAAGGAAAGCAAAAGACAAGGCGACTTTGGGCACCAGTTCTAAGGCTGGTTCTAGAAAGCCTTCACAATGAAGTGTCTTTACTGGAACATTAGGGGAATAGCTAACTCCCCCTCTAAGTTAGCTCTCAAGGATTTGATAAAGAATCACAAACCAGATTTCTGTATTATTGCTGAACCTTGGATGCATCACGATAGATTCCCTCCCAATTTTTGGAACCGTCTTAACATGAAGTTGTTCGCCGTAAATTGTAGAGACTCGCTTTTACCAAACATATGGTGTGTCTGTAAAAATAACATTGATCCTAAAGTTCATAGTTTTTCTGACCAATTCATTTCTTTTACCTTCAATTCTAACAACAAAACTTTTGGAATTGCTGCTATCTACGCTTCAACGTGCCACATTAACAGAAGAGCTCTTTGGGAGGACTTAACCAAGGTTAACGCTACTGCTTTACCTTGGATGTTTGTTGGTGACTATAACGCAATTCTTGGGGCTCATGAACACAGAGGCTCCTGCATTCCCAACAACATTCCTATTACAGAATTCAAATCTTGGATTGATAACAACAACCTCTTGGAACTTCCTTCAAAAGGAAGTCTTTTTACATGGTTCAATGGTCGTTCCGGCAGAGACTTCATAGAAAGAAAACTGGATCGTGCGCTTTGCAATCAGGACTGGCATAATGTGTGTTTCACTTCCATCTCCTCTATCCTTCCGAGATATAGATCTGATCATCATCCCTTATTGGTGGATTGTTCCATCTCTCAGATCAAAATGTCATCCCAGTTCAAATTCTTGGGCATGTGGACTCTCCACCCTTCTTGCCGGGAGGTGGTGGCTGATACGTGGGCTTTGCCGTGCGTAGGTTGTCCTATGTGGATCCTATCTAAAAAGCTTCAGCTGCTCAAGAACAATCTTAAACACTGGAATTGGAATACTTTTGGCAATATTCACCAAAGAGTGCAAGATCAGAAAGACGCGTTACAGGGTATTCAGGAGCAGATTTGCAAATATGGGGGGTCTGCTTCTTTGTGTGAGCAGGAAAAAGCTGCCCACCAGGTGCTGGATTCCAGTCTTAAACAGGAGGAGATTTTCTGGGCAGAGAAGGCGAACATGGATTGGCATAGCGATGGGGATCGTAACACTGCCTTCTTCCATAGAATTGCAAAGATGAAAAGATCTAATAATGTTATTACCCTTCTTATGGATGGAGACACTATGATAACGGACAATGCTGAAATGGCGAATCTGACTGTTTCGTATTTCACTAACCTTTTTTGTTTTGCATGAACGGCTTCTCCAATTAGTCTTGTTGAGGAAGTCATACCGCAGATGGTTACAAGCGAGATGAACGCAGTTCTTTCCATGATACCTTCCAAAGAGGAAATTCGAAGTGCTGTTTTCAGTCTCAACAAATTTAGCGCGCCCGGGCCTGATGGTTTTGGAGGCCTATTCTATCATACATACTGGAGCATAATTAAAGATGACGTCTGTGCAGCGGTTACCCAATTTTTCCAATCCGGTGGTGTCATTCCCAACTATAACGTCAGCAAAATCATTCTCATTTCGAAATCTACGGAAGCTCAGAGTCTGAAAGATTTCCGTCCGATAGCTCTCTCAAATTTCAAGTTCAAAATTATTACAAAAATTATCGCAGCAAGACTATCTTCGATTATGCCTTCCCTCATTTCTAAGGAGCAACGTGGTTTCATACAGGGCCAAAACATTAAAGATTGCATCTGTCTGGCGTCGGAAGCAATGAATGTCTTGGACAACAAGAGCCCCTTCGGTAACATCGCGCTGAAAGTTGACATAACAAAAGCCTTCGACACAATTCGTTGGGAGTTCATCTTGCAGGTGCTTCGCGGCTTTGGTTTCGGGGATACCTTTTGTCAGTGGATCATGGCCATTCTTTCTTCGGCTTGCATGTCTATTTGTTTCAATGGCGAGCTTCATGGTTATTTTAACTGCAAGAGAGGGGTCCGTCAGGGAGATCCATTATCTCCTCTGCTTTTCGTGTTGGCCCAAGATGTATTGAGCAGAATTATTAGCAGGGCAGTTTCCAACGGCGCTTTAAACCTCATCAAGGCTTCAAAATCTAACTTGGTCCCTTCTCATATTATGTTTGCGGACGACATTATGATATTTTGTACAGGAAAGCGTGCAAATCTCCATCTTCTTCAGAGTATCTTCCACAGATATGCTTTAGAGTTGGGGCAGCAGGTGAATCACTCCAAGTCTTATGTCTTCATGGGAAAGATGCCTTATCATTCAAAGATTCGTATTCTCACAGATACGGGGTTCAAGATTGGTGAACTTCCGTTTTGTTACCTGGGAGCGCCTATTTTCAAAGGCAGGGTCAAGCGCTGCTACTTCGCCCCCATTATGGATAAGATCACAGCTAAGTTCGCTGGCTGGAAAGGGTCCTGCTTATCCATGGCTGGCAGGGTCATCCTAGTGAAATCTGTCATTACCAGTATGACTACGTATAGCATTAATATATACAGTTGGCCTATTGCTTGTATTAGAGATTTAGAGAAATCTTGTAGGAATTTCATTTGGTCGGGGAGCACTGCGAACAGAAAAGGTTGTGTAGTTTCTTGGAGGAAAACCTGCCAACCGGTTTCGAAGGGGGGTTTAGGGATCCGCTCGATCATTTGGTTGAATGAAGCTACGAATATGAAACTGTTTTTTGATTTGCGAAACAGCCGCAAGGATTGGGCAATTCTGTTGAGAAATAGGATTAGCAAATCTTACGGGTTTATTCGCTACCACATTTTCTCTTCCATCTAGACCGGCATCAAAGTTAACATCAACACTGTTGGCAGCAATACATGCTGGAGTTTGGGCTCGGGCTCTAAAATTCGGTTTTGGACGGACTCTTGGAACGGAGATCCCTATATCAACTCCACAACCTTGGAGGTGCTGCATAGTAAAGATATTAACCCTCACATTATGATTGCGGACCTTGCCGCCCAGGGGCTTTGGATTATTCCTCCGAACTGGTTTGTTTGGTTTCCTTTTCTGAATTCGCGAATGACCAATATTTTGCCTCCAGCGCCTGAAATGGAAGACTCTATGGGCTGGTCTCATTCTATCACGGGCCAGCTTGAGTTGAAAGATGCCTATAATTTTGTGGCTAAACCGGCTCCGGATTTCCCTTGGAGTAAAGCTCTTTGGCACCTTAATATCCCGCCTAGTAGATCTATGCTAGTGTGGAGAATGCTGCACAAAAAAATTCCCACAGATGATTTCATAATGCAGAAAGGTATCCCATTGGCTTCTCGGTGTCCAATTTGTTAGGCTCATTAGGAATACTTGCATCACATCCTTCATGACTGTATTTTCTCCAAGAATCTTTGGGCTTGGCTTATGAAAAACTCAAGCTTGGATCTATCCCTCATTTTGTTGCGAAGTGGCTGGACAGTAGCTACCGTCTTAACGCGCCGCAAGCTGTATTGATTCACTATGCAGCAGTGATTAATTCTCTTTATATTCTTTGGCAGATCCGTAATTCCTCCAAGCATGATAACCGCAAGCCGTCTCTCATCTTTGCTACCGAATGGATTATGCGAGAAGTTAAAATCTCCGGAAATGCTTGTCGAAAATCTTCGTATATTGATATGCAGGAGTTCTCGTTCATCAAAGATTTCAAAGTTTCTATCACCCCTCCTAAGGCTCCCAAAATTATAGAAGTTGTTTGGAGCCCTTCAACTTCGGGATGGCTTAAATGCAATTGCGACGGTTCCTTTATCCCCGACATCGCTAGGGCCGGTGGTGGAGGGATTTTCCGTAATCACAGGGGATATTTCATCCTTGCCTTCGCTGATCCGATTCAGTTCACATCTTCCATTCATGCTGAATTTGGAGCTGTTATTTGTGCTATGGAGATTGCCATTGCCAAAGGTTGGAATAAGCTTTGGGTGGAAACTGATTCTAGCATGGTTGTCAAAGCATTCTCCAACCATAACCTTGTTCCTTTTGTCTATAGGATTCGTTGGCGCTTTTGCGTTCTTCACTTTAATTTCTCGCAACTAATATTCACTCACATCTATAGAGAAGGTAATTCTTGTGCCGATTTTTTGGCGAACTTCGCGCTCGGCATTGGTTCTATCACATTTTTTGATTCCATCCCATTGGGGATTAGGAATGATTTTGTAATGAATAGGTTAGGCATACCTTTCTTTAGATTCTCTTAATCCTGGGGGCTAACTTGTTCCCCCGTTAGGCTCTTTTGTATCGTTTCTTTTGATTAATATATATCAGCCTTATTCAAAAAAAAATATACAGTTATATATTATTTTTTATATTTATAATTATTAGTACATTATTATTGTTATAAATTTTAGAAAACAAAAATCTATCATATAAGAAAAGTCTACCATTTGAGCAATTCTTAGGCTATCCACATCAGCATCTTCTCCCTCAAAAATCCACATCAGCTTTGGCAGTTACACATTATTCTCTCATCATTCCTTCTGCATTGTGGGCTGCGGAGTTATTGCTGTGGAAGTTTTACCCTCCCAACTTCTCATGATGTTGCAGTTACGCATTGTTCATCATTCTCTGTCTATCCACATTCCAATGGCTTGCCTATTTATCATTCACTTTCATTCTTCTCCTTTCCATGCTTTCTAACTTCTGCGGTTACATTTTCTCATTGTCTCCACGGTTACGAACCTGATTCATCATTCATCAACCACTTCCAACCTTCCTCTTTAATCTTCTTCGTCTACAACTGTTTCTTGATTCTGATTTTAAATTATCAATTTCCCATTTTATTGTTCACATCAAACAAATTTGAAGCTTCTTCGTTTAGGGTTTTGTTTCCATTTCTTCGAATCATAACAACACATACATCACTCTTCAGGTAAGCGTTTAATCTTGATTTTTATTTTTGATTCTTCTGCGATTTCTGCGTGTTGATGTTGTTCTTCGATGTGGTTGAATATGTTGCAGATTAAAGGAGATGATGGTTGTTGATTGAACGTGATGGTTGTTGTATGATTTCATTTTAAGGTGATCTTTGTTATCCACTATTTTGTTTATTGATCATTCTGTGTTTTTTGTTTTACAGGTTACTGATTTGCACGAAGTTGAAAAACAAATCATGGAGTTTATGGCTTATGGATCCAATCGATTCTCTCGCATCTTCTCTTCTTGACGTACCATAATTTCCCCAAATTCTAACCATCTTCTTCAATTGATCCATTTTCTACTTTTTTTCAAATGCCGCAAAAAATCCTATATTCTCCTCCATAACAATACAAATCTCCATCTTTCTCAAATTCAACTACACAACTGCATCATAATATGAATCAAACAATAAAAAAATGGAAGATAATATAGTACCAATTGGAATCATGCGGTGGAGTGGCGGTCGTAGTCAGAGAATGGTGGTCCGCGGTTTCGTTCGATTTCGGCGACTGGTAATTTATTTTTAAATTAGCCCAAAATTTTATATCATATGCTCTGTTGAATTTGTAACTACTGTAATTTTATTTCGCAGGCAAACTTCATATAGTGACGCTATTATTGGTGCTAAGATTGGGGTTCAGCTTTGTTTTGTTGCAGGCCTGCAGGTCGGTTTTGGTAGCAGGGCGGTTTATTGGCATATTTTTTATGTTGCAGAATTGTGTATGGTTTAATTTGTTGCTGAAAGTTTTAATTATGCAGGGTGTTTTTTTATGGAGCTGGTGTGCATGGTTTTTGTTCGGTGCAAGGTTGGTATAGTTTCAGGTGCATTTTGTGAACCAAATCTTATTTGGTGTGTGTACTGCAGCAGGTTCGTTAGTATGAAACAAAGTGAAAATGGCATGGATTTTTTAATCAAGTTTGGAACTGTCTTGGAAAAGACGAATCAAGGCTCATGGACATGATTCTTTTTTAGAGTACAAGAGCAAAGCGTGGCACATGATGTCCATGGTAAACTGAATGCTGCAGATTTTCCCTTTGTGATGCAGTGTGGGACTGACACAAATTTTCCCACTTTGATGTTGGGTTTTGCTGCTATGGGTGGTGATGTTTTTTATAACTTTGTGGTTGCTGACTCTATGGAGGATCTTTGAATAACACTCTGAAGAATCATCAAAAAATATTTTAGTTTTATCATATAGTTTTAGTTTAGAATAAGTGATTACTTTTCTTTTACTATGCATACCATTTCATTGACAGTTGAACTTGTGTACTGTCAATTTCTAGGTTCCATGTTATTACAAGGATCTGATTGTTCATCATGCTATATATTTTTTGTTTCCTGTGATTTGGATTACCATAGAGGGAAACAAAGTGAAAAACCTTCTCTGTTGATTCTGAAATAAATTGTTTTTTTTAGAATAAATGTAATAAATATCATTCTCATAATTTGAATTATAAGTAACCCACAATTTCTCTATTTTTCTTTTCCTCTTTATTTGAGATTAGTTTGAACTTTGAAGAGTTTAGATTTTAAATAAAAAAAAAGCTATTAGTTTTATTGTAAAATTAGTTTTTATTTATACAATTAGTATAAATTACTATAATATTTTATATAAGTGTATTAAAAAAATCTAATTTTTTTAATCAATGTCTTTTTAAAACATTATATATTAGTAGTAATTAAAACAATGATTGACAAAAATATACTACCATTAATTGCAATTATATATATATATATATATATATATATATATATATATATATATATATATATATATATATATATATATATATATATATATATATACACACCTAATTTTTTTTCTTCATAATTCTTATTGCATAAATATTGTATGTTCTTTTTTTATTAATCATACCATTTATTTCTAATTTTTAATCTTATATAGACATAGAAGATTTTATATACTGTAGCTTTTAGCGACATGAAATGTATGGGTAAAGAAGACGTAGACCTTATGCGCCAAAGAAAACTTGAAATAAATTGGTTCATATATTTTTTTATCAACCAATTAAAAATAATACTATATTATAATAATAAATATTAATAATGTGATAAAAAGATAAAAATATCGAAGACACATAATTTTCTTCTATTAATTTTCTATTTTAATAGTTAATTTTAATTAATTGTAATTAATCTACTACATGTTATAACTCACGTTTGTTCACATACTTGATGATTTTAAATTATTTCCTATAAAGTTAGAAAATATTTTATTTCTTTCAATATTTATATTTCATCTAAAAACTTTAGTTTATCAATTTATTTTATTAATACATATAAAATTAATATATTTTTAAAATAATATACTAATTAATATTTTATTTTTATTTTTCTTGTAATCTTTTCTTTTGCCTTTCTCTTGCAAAGTTGCAATACTCTATTTTAATACCTCCTTTTATTTCTTTTTAAAAGCAACACCTTAAAACAAATCACATATCAATTATTGTTGTCATTTAAAGTAATATTAACAATATAAGACCGTTTCTGTTACTTATGAAAATATTAATTGGCCTTAAATCATTCTAAATATATGTATATATTGTGTTTGTTTATTACAGTTGAATGAAAATAAATTAATATTAAAAACAAGTCAAAATCATTTATTGTCTTCAAGATAACATACCAAAATATTTTAAATTATTGACCATAGAATAATATATTATTGACCATAGAATAGTATAACTTTTATTTTGAGACTAAGTATAATTAATATAATTTTGATATATATATTTTTAAATCGGTTGTGCCTATATTTTTTCTTTAATATATTAAAGCAAAATTAGTTTAATATTTGAAAAAATAATAAAAGAAAGAATAATTATGGAAACGGGGTTTTATATAATATATAAAAGGAAAGAAAATAACGTAAATTTAAATAGGGAGACATTTTTTAAGTGTATATATATATATATATATATATATATATATATATATATATATATATATATATATATATATATATATATATATATAATAATTAATGACAAAAAAAATTTTATATACAAATAACTATATTGATTAAATTAAATTTTATATACGAGAAGAAATAACTATAATTATGAATAAAAGAATCAACTTTCTATTATTACTATATAGGAGTAGACATAATATATAACTTTTATTATTTTTTTATTATTTTTTACTGATGATATATGGAATACGGTCGCTTCAAATATGCAACAGTATTATTTAAAATTTTCCAAAATTATTGTAATACCAATTATCTTTTCAAATTTACTATAACGGAAACTGAGTGTTAATTTTTATGAGCAATTTGATAGTAAAAAATTAAATTAAATTAATTTCAACTTAAAGCAATAATAATTATTGATACTTAATAATCATATCCTTTGATTATTTTTTATTTAAGATGATTTAATGTATGATTTTAATACTTAAATATATGAATTTAATACTTATTATATGAAGGAGATTTAACTTTTCATTCTTCGTAACCGTAGCTATTTTGTATAAATTTTTTGTCCTTAAGGATACGAATAAATTATATATTATTTGGTTTTAATTGCACTATCTTTCAAATTTCTAATTGATTATTTGACTTTAAGTGATAAATCTTTCTAATTCTATATTTTAATATTTATGGTTTTCATTTAAGATATAATCTTTTTTAAGATAATATAATACATGGAATTAATTTTTATTTTTCACAATTATCAATTTTCAATGCCAATTCTCAATACTTATTTTAAAAATAACTATCGTTACAAATTACTTATAAATGATGTCAACATACGGGAAAATAATATATCATTATTTCAAATATTTGTATAAATGATATTATTTTTGTCTCTTATTTTTGTTGTCTAACATCTCTTATTTTACTTTTAAGAACTTTTAAGACTATAAAGTTTTATTAAAATAAGCCAAATATTAGAAACGAATCAAATTTTTATATTAGAAGTTTTAAAATAAAATTTAAAAATTAGTGTTACTTTACAATTTTGTTAACAATTTTGTTACCTTTTATTTGACTCAATCCAAGGTGAATTAACTAATTGAAATACATGAATTTTTTGGATATTATATAATAACGGAAAGGTGAATTAACTAATTGAAATACATGAATTTTTTGGATATTAACGGGAACAAATTTAGAATATTAATGGGAACACAAAGTTATTGATCAAAATAATGAATATTAACGGGAAAACGAAGTTACTGATCAAAATAATGAATATTAACGGGAACATGAAGTTACTAATCAAAATGTTGAATATTAACGGGAACAAATTTGGAATATTAACGAAGATATCAATTTTCCTTCATATCTTCCTATTTATTTTTTCATATAATTTTTATTTAACTATCTTATTTAATTTTTTTATGTAAAATAAATCATTTAAAACAAATGAGCGTATCACACTGGTACCCGTGCGAATGCACGGGTATCCCGTTAATATTCAAAATATTGAATATTAACGAAAACACAGAGTTATTGATTAAAATATTGAATATTAACGGGGACACGAAGTTATGATCCAAATTTTGAATATTAACGGAAACTAATTTTGAATATTAACGGGAACACGAAGTTATTGATCTAAATATTTAATTTTTGAATATTAACAGGAAGACGAAATTACTGATCAAAATAATAAATATTAACGGGAACACAGAGTTATTAACAAAATATTGAATATTAAATAGAACACGAAGTTACTGATAATTTTTTGGAATACTAACATAAACATTAAGTTACTGATAAATTTTTTGAACATTAACAGGAACAAATTTGAAATATTAACGGGAACACGAAGTTATTGATCAAAATAATGAATATTAATGGAAACACGGAGTTACTGATCAAAATAATAAATATTAACGAGAGCATAAAATTATTGATTAAAATACTGAATATTAACGGGAACAAATTTGGAATATTAACGAAAATACAAAGTTACTGATCAAAATAATGAATGTTACCGAGAACATGAATTTACTGATCAAAATATTGAATATTAACGGGAACATGAAGTTAGTTAATAAAATATTGAATATTAGTCATCAAAATATTTACTATTAACGAAATCACACATTTTCTTTACACATATTATTTCTCAATGGAACCTCTAAATTTTTTAAGTGCATCCTTCTAAATCAATATAAACTTTATTTTCTTAATAATTTTTTTATTTTCCATATACGATTTTTTTAATATTAGTATTTTTATAACTTTACCCATTTTAATCAACATTTAGTCTTTTACTAATATTTTTTTTCTCTCAACCACAATGCGCGAACACGACGGGTACCCGTGCGAACGCACGGGTAAGACACTAGTTTAGACTTTAAAACCTTAGTTTAATTAATATTAAATTATTTTCTTTAAAAGCAAAAGAAATTATTAGAAATTAGTATATTTTATTAAGATAGAGTTACTTTTTATCAATTAGTATTAGATATTAATTTATTACCCATCAGATTAGTTAATGTTATTGCTAATAACATTTTATTATATTATGGAGATAAAATATAAAAGAATAAAAAAATATAGAAAACGAGAAAAAAGAGGGGAGTTTATTATTATTATTATTATTATTATTATTATTATTATTATTATTATTATTATTATTATTATTATTATTATTATTATTATTATTATTATTATAGGTTACTAACTTTTAAAATATATTTTTCTGTGGTTATTATGTGTAACTAAGTTTTAGAATTATCACTAAGTTTTAGATTATGATTATGATCTTTTTATTCTTAAATTTGATATTTATTTTGTTACATATTTTGACATAATTATTAACTTTATTATCCTTAAAAGAAGATTAGAGAATGTGATGGTCAAAAGGAAAAGTTTTTTTCACGAGTAAATTACAACAAATATTTGCAAAACAAAATCTCCATTCCAAATTAACACATAACAAAAATCTTCCCAAATCAAATTTTAATTATCTTCAATCAAATCACAAAATAGCCATAACGATATTCAATCTTTTCAAATCGAATCAACTTGTCATTAGTACTATAAACTCAAATCTGGTTTTTCTGCATTGAAATAAAAAATAAATAAAAAAACAGAAAATGATAAATATGTGTACAAAATCGAATCAACCAATTGAAGAAAGTCTGAATCAATTACAATAAGTCTCAATCAAGACTCTAAAAATCAAATCTGAATGTATCAAAATAACAAATCAATCTTTAAAACAATTTCCTAAATCAAAACACTCCAAATATGAATCGAATCTGAAAACAAACAATTTCGTAACAAAGATATATAATTTCCTAATCAAATTCATTCCTGAAAAACTATTAAAACCCTAAGATTAGACATTAGAAGGGACCGAAAAATTAACCAAAAAAAAAGAGAGAAAAATTCAGAAGAAGGAGTAGAAGAATCTCGAGTGAACCCTAAATCTAAAGCTTCAAAGAAACCTGCCGCCGTTTACGATTTGGGTTTCACGTCTGAAACCCCAGATCACTGTCGATCCACTCTCTCGTTCCACTGCCGCCTTCAACACCTGGAACGAATAGCGAAAAAGACGAGATCAGAAGAAGGAAATCAGAAATCAGAAGAGGAACAACTCAGAGAATCACGGCAAGGCAAGGTAATCTGAAACTTAGCTTTTAGGGTCATATTTTTTGAAATTTGATGTTTGATTGTTGTGGAATTTGGGTTTGATTGGGTTTTCTTGCGATATGAAGGATGATTTGGAGTTTGGACCGTTGGGTTTAGGGTTCCTTTGATTTGGGTTTTTCTGGGTTGTGTTATGAGGGTAGAACAAGGAAGAACGAAAGAGAACGAGAGAGAAAGGGAAGGAGAAAGAGAAAGTCACGTTAAAATGAAATAAAAATGGAATGAAATAATACTCCCCATGTTTTTATGACACGAGATCATGTGTTCTTCTCTTAATGTACACCTTTTTATTAACTTGAATCCCAACGGTCCTTTTAGATCAATGGCCCCGAGGCTAGACCTTGGGAGCCGTTTGATTAAATCAACATATTAAATTATGCAAGCGTACCATAACCTCCCTGGTCTAGTCCACACTAGATCCAGCGGATATTCACTAATTAGTAACGGGCCTAGCCCAATACGTCCTACACCCCATTTTCACTCTTTTTCACAAAAGCAGTGTAAAATACACCCCTCCTGACTTATTGGGTTCAGATTTACATCTGGACCTAATTATCTTTCTAATACACCTCCAATTTTAGTTTAACACCCCTGTGTCTTTTAATTAATTAAATTACTAAACTTATGTCATTATAAATTTCTAATTAAATTAATATTTAATATATTTTATAAAAATCACCAACTTGGATATAGTTATGTTTTAGGATAAATCTCTTATTTTATTCACTTTCAAATATTTTTTTTAACACATATATTCACTAAATTTTAATTTATTTGTCATAAACATATTTAATCAAAATCTCGTAGTATCTAAAACTATTTTATTAACTTAATACAATATCAATATATTAATTTCATAAAAAAAAAGGATCGTACAATTGTTTTTTTTACTAAACTTCGAACTACGCCCACAATTACCTTATTTTCTAAACCGAACGAAATTCAAAGGAGAATCTGAAAGTAATTATACAATCCTATAAAAAACACAAACCAAAACCCGAACTACAAATTGGGACTCTGATTCTCCATAAGGAGATACGTAAGCATTCAGTCGAAAATTGAAGCGAGCCCCCTAATAAATAAATAAATCCCGTTTCTTTTATAAATATGAAAATAATGCTTTCGAAACCTTAGAAAAAACCTAGATCTTGAGGGGGTCCCCTTGAGTACAAGGAAAATAAAGGGTGCCTAACACCTTCCTTTATTTAATAAACTCGCGAACTTAGAATCTCTGAAAATATAGGGTTATCCATTTAATTCCCTTCCCTTAGGATAAAAATAATGGTGGCGACTCTAAAATTTTTTAAGCCGGTTGCTACAGAAGGGCCAGGGTGATGATAGAGACTTAAGCTCGTTTGGGGGAGCCAAGTGCATGTCGGCGTGGCGCTGACACTTATCGCATTTCTGGACGTGCTCTTTGGCGTCTTGCTGCATGGTCGGCCAATAGTATCCCGCCCTGAGGGCTTTTCTTGCCAGTGATCGGCCGCCGAGATGTTGGCCGCTGATCCCCTCGTGAAGCTCTTGTAGTATCTCGAGCGCTTGCGAGGCGTCGACACATTTGAGGAGAGGGATGGAGAATCCTCGCCGATACAGTTTGTTCTCGACGATAGTGTATGAGCAGGCCCGTCTTTTGATCGCTGAAGCCTCCTTCGCGTCGGTCGGAAGTTCGTCCTTCGTGAGGAAGTTGTACACCGGTGTCATCCAGCAGTGGTCATCGCCTATGGCGAGCACTGGTAGGGGTTGTGCGTTCTTGTCCACGCTCGGCTTTGATAGGATTTCCTGGATCACTGACTTGTTCCCGCCTTTTTTCCTCGTGCTCGCGAGTTTGGATAAGACGTCTGCTCAGGAGTTGTGTTCTCGAGGGATGTGCTCGACTTCTGCCTTTGCGAATCTTTTCATCCTGTTTTTTACGAGTGCGAGATACTCGACAAGCACGTCGTTTTTGGCTTGGTAATCGCCGTTGACCTGGGATGCGACGAGTTGGGTGTCGGTGTAGATCTTAACCTCCCGAGCACCTACATCTTCGGCGAGTCGTAGGCCCGCTTAGAAGGCTTCATACTCGGCCTGGTTGTTCGACGTGGTGAAAGATAAAACTAAGGATACTTTGATGATAAGCCCTTCGTCGTTTTCTAGGATAATGCCGGCCCCGCTTCCCGAGCTGCTTGAGGCGCCATCTACGTAGATGGTCCACTTATTCTCTACGGGGGGTGGGGAGTTGGCGATTGAGGTCATCTCGGCTACGAAATCTGCCAGTGCCTGAGCTTTCAGTGCCTTCCTGCTTTCGTATTGTATGTCGAATTCGGATAGCTCGAGGGACCACTTTAGCATTCTCCCGGCCATGTCTGGTCGGCTTAGAAGTTGCTTGATAGGCTGATCGGTTCGAATGACGATGGTATGGGCGAGGAAGTAGTACCTCAGGCTTCTGGCTGATGTTATTAGGGTCAGTGTGACTTTCTCGATTTGTTGGTATCGTATCTCGGGTCCTTGTAGGGCTTTGCTGGTGAAGTATACGGGCTTCTGCCCGTCTTCGGCCTCTCGGATCAAGGCCGCGCTGACTGCTTCATTTGAGACGGCCAGGTAGAGATACAAGATCTCGTTGTCCCCAGGTCGGGAGAGGACGGGCGGCTCTGAGAGTACTTGCTTAAGATGGGATAGTGCTTGCTTGCACTCCTCGGACCATTCAAAGGTCGCCTCCTTTCGTAGTAACTTAAAGAATGGGAAAGCGTGCTGGGCGGATTTTGCGACGAAACGGGACAATGCCGTGAGCATCCCGTTTAGGACTTGGATGGATTTCTTATTGTTAGGAGTGGGGAGTTCCGAGAATGCTCGGCACTTATCCGGGTTGGCTTCTATTCCTCTTTCAGTTAAGTAGAAGCCGAGGAACTTGCCTGCCCGGACACCGAAGGTGCATTTCTCTGGGTTGAAGCGCATCTGGCAGGATCTGGCCTGCTCAAACACTCGCTCGAGATGCGTGGTGTGGTCGGTGTCCTCACGAGATTTGACAATCATGTCGTCCATGTATACCTCGAGGGTTTCGCCGATCTCTCCTCGGAATACCTTGTTCATCATCCGTTGGTATGTGGCTCCGGCGTTTTTGAGTCTGAAGGGCATTACATTGTAGTAATAGTTGCCTGACTCAGTCATGAATGTCGTGCATTGTTTGTCGCACCTCTCCATGGGAATTTGGTTGTAACCTGAATAAGCATCCATAAAAGACAACAATTTATAACCGGCCGAGTTGTCGACCAGTCTGTCAATGTTAGGCAATGGGTAAGCATCTTTGGGACATGCCCCGTTAACATCAGTATAATCAACACACATTCTCCATTTTCCATGATTTTTTAACTAGTACAACATTTGAGAGCCAAGTTGAATACTTGGCCTCGGAAATAAAATTTGCCTCTAGGAGGTCTTTTACAGCTTTCTCGGCAGCCTCCGCTTTCTCGGGAGACTACCGACGCCTACGTTGAACTACTGCCTTCGCGGTTGGATCAATGGAGAGATGGTGGCAGGCGACCTCAGGGTCGAGTCCGGGCATTTCCGCTGCGCTCCAAGCGAACAAGTCGGCGTTGGCTCGGAGGCAAGCTACGAGTTGTCTCTTCGGCAGATCTGGGATGCCCTTGCCGATCTTCACTGCCTTGTCGGGGTTGTCGCCCAGCGGGACGAGCTCAAAGTCGTCGTCCGGGATGGGTCGGACGGGGTGAGTCGTCTTGGGTTGTGGTTCCTCGCCTTTCTTCAGCTCTTCCTTCATGAAGCGAGCATCGAGATCGACTGAGCTGACGTTGGTCGGTTGCTGACGATCATCTCGAGGAGGCTTGTCTTCGGCTCTTGGCTTCTTGTTGGAGCTGGAGGGGGGGCGATTAGCTGCAAACCTTTCACTGAGGCCTCAAATATCCTCCTGGAGGCTTCGATATCGACGTTGATGGTGGCTACTCGTCCCCTTTTCGTGTAGAACTTCATCTTCAAATGCACGGTTGAGGGGACGGCAGTGAGTTCATCCAGAGTGGGGCGCCCGATGATGCAGTTGTAGAGGGTCTTGCAGTCGATCACCAAGAATCTTGTTTTGACCTGTCTGGAAGCTTCCCCTTCCCCGAAGGTGACGATCAGCTCGACGTAACCCCAAGGTTTGGTGGTGGCCCCGTTGAAACCCTGGAGGTCGGAGCCCACATATGGAGTGAGGTGCGAGTCGTCCAGCTGGAGGGTCCGAAAAAGGTGGGAGTACATGATGTCGACCGAGCTCCCCTCGTCGACTAGGATCCGTCGAACGTCAAAATTTGCCATCCTTGCTCGGACGAGCAGGGGAATTGTGGCGTTCGGAGCTCCGCCAGGCAGTTCTTCCAAATAGAAGGTGATCGGGTCTGATTTCCCTTTGAACTTCTGTAGGGTAGGGCCGAGGTCCGAGGTGGCGCTGATCAACTCATCAAACTTTCTCTTCACTGAGCTGATAGTGAGAAAACCGGAGTCCCCGCCATTAGATATGACCATCGCGGTCGGGAAACCTTCCCATGTGCTGAAGGCAGTTGTTACTCCGACTGAGGGAACGAAGTCTTCTAGTCGGGTGATGGACATAGCTACTTGTAATGGTCTACTGTCCGGTGAGTTGCCCTCGTCGGAGTTCCGCGGGACTTCTCTTTGCGAAGGTTCTCCCTTCTTCGTGTATTTCGAAAGGCGACCTTCCTTAATCAGAGTCTCGATGGCGTCTTTGAGATGTATGCATTCGTCAGTCAGATGCCCATGGCTCTTTTGATACTTGCAGTACTTAGACTTGTCAGTCCCCGGTCTGGTGGGGTTGGACTTCGGGGGCCGGACGTTGGAGTTCTTGAAATCGATGCTTTTGCACTCGGCCAGGATTTTCTCGCGCGGAGCGTTTAGGGGAGTATAGTCGCTGAATCGACCAGCTGGTCCTCGACGTTCTTTTGCATCGTGGGACCTGTCATCTTTCTTTTTCTCATGTCCCCGGCGCGAGCCCGAGTTGTCATGGTTCGAGCTGCGGGCAGCGTCATTGCCCCTTGAAGCTTTTATCGCAGCCGCTTCGCCTTCTTCGAAAGCGATGAAGGCCTGGGCCTTGTGGAGGAGGGCGTTCATGGTATGCACCTTCTCGATTTTTATGGCCTTCTTAAATTCACTTCCGGGGAGGAGTCCTCGCTCTAGGAGGTATCTCTTCATGTAGTCGGTCGTCTGCACTTGGACGGCCTCTTTGTTGAACCTGTCGAGGTAGTCTTAGAGAGGTTCGTTGGTTCCTTGGATCACAGCCTCGAGGTTTGCTTCTGACTTTGGTTGCCGACGGGAGGCTGTGAAATGGCTCAAGAAGAGTTTCTTCAGCTCGGCCCAAGAGTGGATGGAGTTGGGAGGAAGATTCCTGTACCATGTCATCGCCCCTTTCCTGAGGGTGGTTGGAAAGATGCGGCATTTAATGGACCCTCGGACGACGTGATAATCCATGACAACTTCGATGCTTCGAATGTGGTCGTCGGGATCGGTAGTCCCATCGTATAGGTCTAGGGTTGGTGGTTTTTCCATTCCTCGTGGAAGACGAGCTCTTCGGATGCTTTCGAACAAGGGGCTGCGGAAGTCTTTCTCGTCACTTGGTCCTGGAGAGGTTGAGTGTTTGCCTCGCCGAGATTTCACCTGCGTTTTGCTCGGATTTTTGCGGTTGTCCCGGGGAGGGGAACGCTCGCGGGGTTTCAACACAGTTTTGGAGGGGCCCCGGGAATCTCGCTCGGGAGAGAGGCTCCCAATTTCTGTGGTTTCAGGCTTCTGATTCTTCCTTCTCTTTCGTGGTGGAGAGCGGGAATATGATCTCTGACGATGATACCTTTTAGGCGGGGAGCGCGAAGAGGATGGGGAACGTCGTCGATACCTCCTCGGTGGTGAGCGCGAGGAAGAATAGCAACGCGATCAATAGTGTCTCCGCAGGGGGAACGATATCGTCGCTTCCTTTCTAGCTCGTGAATGCGGTCACCTTGAAGCCGGATGAGGCGGTTGGTCTTCTGCAGTTCCTTGAGCAAGAGGACGGCTGTGGGGTCGGCTTCCTCAGGGATATCGACTTGTTCATGGTCGTCTTTGTATTGAACTCTCCGCCTCTCGGAGGTATGGGTGAACGAAGAGGCAACCTGCCCGTCTCTGGCGTCAGTTTCGTTCAAGTTTTGAGCTTGCTCTGGTCCGTTATGGGGTTGAGGCTGCTCGTTCCCACCGTTTTGAGCTTGCTCGACGTTCTGAGGTTGCTGTCTTCTATTAGGTTGCGAGGTCTCATGCCTCTGTCCCCTTTGCCCATTAGCGGTATGTTATTGTCCCTCCCGCCGATGTCGATTCGTCCCCTCGGGGGTGGAACCTTGGATGAGAGGGTCCAGTTGGAAAGGATCGGGGTTTGGGACGTTGACGTTGTTGTTGTTGCCAGCCAGGACGATCGTAGGATGGATTAGCTTTGATCTTTGTTTGTTAAAGAAGGGGGAGCAAGGTTCCCACAGACGGCGCCATTGATCGTACCTGATCAGAAGAATCGTCACGGGCTGCTCGGAACTGGGTCTTCGAGGAGCGAGAAAGAGGTGAAGGATAGAAAAACACTTAGAAAGGGGGGGTTTGAATAAGTGTAGCTTTAAAAACTTGACAGATGAAAATAAATTGCACAGTTATTTTTATCCTGGTTCGTTGTTAACTAAACTACTCCAGTCCACCCCCGCAGAGATGATTTACCTCAACTGAGGATTTAATCCACTAATCGCACGGATTACAATGGTTCTCCACTTAGTCAGCAACTAAGTCTTCCAGAGTCTTCTGATCACACACTGATCACTCCAGGAACAACTGCTTAGATACCCTCTAAGACTTTCTAGAGTATTCTGATCCACACGATCACTCTAGTTACAACCTGCTTAGATATCCTCTAAGACTTCCTAGAGTATTCTGATCCACACGATCACTCTAGTTCCTTACAACTTAATGTAATCAATTCTAAGAGTATTACAATTGCTTCTTAAAAGCTATAATCACAAACTGTGATATTTCTCTTAACGTTTAAGCTTAATCTCACTAATATATTACAACAGCAATGTAGTGAGCTTTGATGAAGATGAAGATTCTGAGCTTTGAGTAGAACAGAGTTTCAGCAAGTTAATATGAGTTGTTTTGTTCAGAATCGTTAACCTTGCTTCTCATCAGAACTTCATATTTATAGGCGTTGGAGAAGATGACCGTTGAGTGCATTTAATGCTTTGCGTGTTCCGTACAGCATCGCATTTAATGTTATACGCTTTTGTCAACTACCTCGAGCCTTGTTCACGCTGTGTCTACTGACGTTGCCTTTAATAGCTTTTAACGTTCCTTTTGTCAGTCAGCGTAGCTTGCCACTTGTACTTCCTTCTGATCTGATGTTTGTGAATACAACGTTTGAATATCATCAGAGTCAAACAGCTTGGTGCAAAGCATCTTCTGATCTTCTGACCTTGAAGTGCTTCTGTGCGTGATACCATCAGAACTTCAGTGCTTCTGATCTCATGTTCTTCTGATGCTTCCATAGACCCATGTTATGATTCTGCTTCGACCATCTTCTGATGTCTTGCCAGACCATGTTCTGATGTTGCATGTTGAACCCTTTGAGACAAAGCTTCTGAGCGCTGAATTATGCATACTCTTTATATATTTCCTGAAAAGGAAATTGCAATGGATTAGAGTACCATATTATCTTAAGCAAAATTTATATTATTGTTATCATCAAAACTAAGATAATTGATCAGAACAAATCTTGTTCTAACAATCTCCCCCTTTTTGATGATGACAAAAACATATATAAATGATATGAATTTGCGATCAGAAAGAGCAGACGGCAAAAGACAAATTACACAGCTATAACATAAGCATATGAATATGTCTCCCCCTGAGATTAACAATCTCCCCCTGAGATAAATAATCTCCCCCTGAAATAAATACTCGAAGAACTTTAATAAAAGACTTCCCTGATTATTTCGGTAGAGACGATCACATAAGCTTCTGTCTTCAGAGAATTCATAGCTTCTGACTTCTGCTTCCATTGGACAGCTTCGGAACTAGAATTTCTTTAGATCCCTAGAACACTCACAGCTTCTGATTCCTGCTTCCATCTAGGACAGCTTCAGAACTTGAATTTCTTTGATCTTCAGAACATTCACAGCTTCTGATTTCTGCTTCCATTTAGGACAGCTTCAGAACTTGAATTTCTTTGATCTTCAGAACATTCACAGCTTCTGATTTCTGCTTCCATTTAGGACAGCTTCAGAACTTGAGTTTTCTGGATCTTTAGAACATTCACAGCTTCTGATTTCTGCTTCCCTCGGATAGCTTCAGAGCTTGAATTTCTACCAACATCACTTCATGCTAGATTTGTATCAGAACATTGTTGAATGTACCAGAGCATCATCAGAGCATCTCTACATCCTGAAATGTTACAGAACAAAAACTAAACGACAAAAGTCAGCATGAACGAGTTAGAACATAAAATGTATATTAGAACACATGATATGTATCAGAGCCATATAGGCTAAAATAATGTATCAGAGCAAATAGAATTTTGTCAGAGCAAATAGACAAATATGGATCAAATTCTATTATCAGTGCTTCTGATTTATTCTTCTTTCTTGCTTCTGATTTATGAAGCTTGACAGCACTTAGCTTGCTTCAGTTTCCATGAGTTTATTCTTTTTACAGAATAACACTTCTTATGGTTTTGCTTCTTGTGTTTGCTTTGAAGATTCTCTTCACTTCTTTATACCTGCAAAACACTTAAACCATATAGAACTTGCAGTTCTTGTTAGTAAATGTGTGGGAGCTTTACCCAGCAACTGATAGATTAATCAAATCATTTATCATTTATCTTCTCCCCCTTTTTGTCATATCATCAAAAAACAGAAAAGATTCAGAGACAAACAAAAAGAGACACACAGAGGAGGAAGATGATTTCATTTAAGTTCAAACATCAGGTACAGAAGTACATGAGGATAAGTAAGATCAGATGCACAAAAAAAACAGATGCAACGAAAAGAAAGAAACAACACAGACTCCATCTAAGAAGGCCCTAGCCTTGACAAGATCTTGGCCAGCATTTCTTGAACCTCATTGTTGTGTCCATCTTGCCTCACCATGAAAGCTCTATACTAAGCATTGAGTGAGCTTTGCTCATCCTGTCTCTTCTGAATTTCTTCCAGAGTCCTTGCAAGACGAGAAGATTCATCAGAAGAAGCTTCACCGCTTTCAACCACAGGAATAGCAACTTGATCTGTAGCTTCCATGGATAGATCATTTGCAGGGATTTCCTCAACAGGATCTGATTCAGCAACATGATCTTCAGCATCTGCTTCTTGCATAGAAGCATCTCCATATTCTGCAGCAGGAATTTCCGAGTCTCCATTCTCAAGTGCCTGAAGAATGGCAGCTAGATTCCTGGGAGCAGAAGGACCTTCAATTTCTGGTGGGTTAACAACTTCTGGAATGACCAAGCTTGGGTCTTTCTCAGAAGGGTTTTCCCTCAGATAGTCAAAGAGAGTCTTGAAGTCTCCGAGCAGAACAGGATAATCAGGAATAAAGATAATGATATCCCTGCATGGATTTGCTTCCATTTCAGCAGCCAGTCTTAATTGTTCCATCTCATCCAAGAAGGGCTTCTCTTCCAACAGATGTCTTCCTTTGAGACTAGCAAACCAGAAGTCTTCATAATTCCTCAGAATTCCACGAGGCCGTGGGGCAGCAGCTACACAGGCTTCCTGAAGTTCTAAAAACAGAGCATCTGATTCTCTGCGAAAGATCCTCCAGAAGTTCCGCATAGCAACATCATTCAATCCAGAACTTTCAGCAATTCTGAGAGTATCAAAGATACTTCTGAGATTCCTCTTTATGTTTTCAAAAACTACACCAATAGGGTATACAGGGCGGAATTTTATTTGGGTTTTTGAAAAGGCAGGGTTGGAAGTGAAGTACGGATGAGGTTCTCTATCCAACCTATAAGAAGATTCTGCTTCAGTATCAGAATCTAACACTACCACTTCAGCTTCAGGACGAGGCTTGGGAGTGTAGTTGCAATCACGGAGCAGCTGCTCATGTGATGCAGAGGTTGGAAGAGGAGAATCACAAAGATTGTTTTGAGAGGTGGAGGGAGTATGTTCAAAGGTGGCATTGGGAGAAGGTTGAGATGGAAAGAGAGTTTGAAGGGGTGGTATATCCAGAACAGGATTTATGGTAGGTGGAGAGGAAGGAATGGTTATAGGAGAAGATGGAGGTGTAAGAACATGGACAAAGACAGGTGATTCTGATGTGGCTTTTTCTGGTTCAGGTGTAGGGACAACCTCTATTGGTGCAACTTCTGAACGAACAGCAGGAACAGAATCAGGTTCAGAAATGCATATACCTTTGGAACCTCTCAGAAAAGCTTTGGCCACATCCTCAGTCTTCTTCTGCTTCTTACTCTTCGGCTCTTCAATAATCTTTGCTTTGCCGCTAGAGATTTCTTTCCTTCTGACATATGCCAGAACTTCTGGTTGATTCTCAGCCTCTTGAGAGACATTTTCTTCATCAGACTCTTGAAGAATCATCTTCCTTTTTCTTGTTTTCTTCTTCTCAACAGCTTCTTTCCCTTTCTTCTCAAACTCATCAGAGACAGACTTAGCAACCTTTGCAATGACCTCTTTAGAAACATCTTGTTTCTTAGAGACAGCAGAAGGATAATCATGCTTTCTTTTAGTCCTTTCTTCCTTCTTCTTATTTATTTTCATTGGAGCACCCTTCTCTTGATTTTTGAGATATTTATTTTCTTCTTGTGATAACAAATACCTAGTTTTGACTACAGGTACCTCACAGTTGAAGAAAGTTTCAAACTCAGCAAGAACATGTGCTCTTCTGATTCTTGTATCAGTAAGAGGTTGAGGAGTCTTACTGATAGTCTTAATTACTTTCATCTTCTTCAAAGTGAATGCATTCAGACAAGCCCCAGATGTGACAGCAAGGTCTTTCACAATACCTTCAGATTCCAAGCTTTCAACAATCTTTGAATGCACCAAAAGATTTGAAATAATCCTTCCAAAAGGAATGATTGTTCCACCTTTTTCTCTGAAAGCGTTTCTGGAATCCTTTACTGCTTTCCACAAATGGTTGAAGATGATGTAGATCGCATCAACCTTCTTCCTAGTGGCAATGCAATAAAGAATATACTTTTGCTCATTACTGATGAAATCCGAGGCATGTGTTCCTTTCCTATGGTAGAAACACCCAAGAATGATCTTTGTCCAGATTTTGTAGACATCTCTCAAATCCTTGACGCTTTTTGTTTTCTTGACATTTGGATAGAGAGTGGATAGAACATCTTCCCAAACTGCCCTTTGATCAATCTCAAAAGCCCCTTCAGGGTTTTTCAGATCAAACATCACTCTTAGGATGTTTTCAGTAATAACAACAAACTTTCCATGGACGAAAGAAAGTATTGATTTTGGAGCAACCACAGCATGTGCCCAGAATTCCTTGACAAGATCCGGATAAACTGGGCCAACGAACTCAGCAAACAACGAGGTCCATCCTTGAAAGATGATGTCTTCTTTAAGATGAAATCCATGTTCTTCAAGGTTGTCAAAATCAACAATAAGTTCACATAGAACTTCTAATTTGTCCTTGGGAATAGAGCATGCAACAACAGGAGTAAGTTGCAAAATTTCTTCTTGGAGATGGTGAGGAACAGATGTATCAACATTTTGGGATGAGAAGGCAGCCATGGATGCAGAATGAACAAAAACGAACAAGAGAAGAGAACTGGGTTTTTGATTAGGGTTTTAGAAAACGGCTAAGAACTTTTCAAACGAGAGAATGCAAGAAGAAAGAGAGACAAGGGAGCGAAAAAGATGTATGATATGATTTGAAAAGAATATAAGGAGACGAATATAAAATAGAGAATGAAAAAGAATAAATAAACAAAATGAATAGTTTCAGAATCAAAAGAAATCATTTTCATTAAATGACGAGTGACGTGAGGAGAGAGATCGTGGTAAAAGAAATGATTTAAAACAGTTACCTAGGTCGGCGTCTTTTCAACTGCACGCTTCGTACTGACCGTAGGGACACGTGTTCATCATTAGATAATGGATGACAGGTGTGAAATATTCAATAGGCTTTACGCCTTCTGATTCCGATCACTGCTTCTGAATTGATCAAGTTTCTCTTCTGGAAACACTCCTTCTGAAGTGTGCTGATATAAATCTGAATGATCTTCTGATCCATTACTTCTGATATACACAGCTTCTGGAGATTCACTTCTTTGTTCTGCAGCTTCTGATAAGACAAAACTGTATCTGCAGAAATTCTTAAGCTGCTTTGTTTCATCAGAAACAAGTTTATCATCAAACCAGATATTTATTGATTCGTCCACAATCAATGTTTCAATATTGTATATTCTGTAGCATTTAGAGCATTCAGAATAATCAAGAACGAAACATCATTGCTTTAGAAACAAACAAAACAGATGGTTCCAAGACTAATAAACTTTCTTTTCTGATCTCCTACGAACATAGTTTCTTCAACAGATTTAAGTACCAGAACTTGGAAGACAGTCCTTCTTCCCTTCAAGTGTTGAGACCAACTTGAGTCCAGGTGACATGACATGTTGACTTTTATCTTCTTTGTCGCCAAGAGAATCTGCAAAAGAAATAGTCTTTTTCTTTGGTACCCACATTTTCTTGGGTCCTTTCTTGTTAGATTTTCTCAAGTTCTGATTGAACTTGGGTTTAACATTGTAAGCAATAGGAGGAACAGCATGATAATTTTTAATGTGAGTTTCATGATATTTCCTAGGTTGTGTCACATGCTTTTTGGTGTGTGTTATGTGAAAACTTTGAGCATGTGAAGTGTGCCTAATATCATGGGAGTGGCCATACTTGAACTGATCATACAATGGCTTGTATGTGAATTTCATTTCATCAACAGGTTCAAGTTTGTATGGGGTTTCACCCTCAAAACCAATGCCGACTCTTTTGTTTCCAGACACAGCATATATCATAGAAGCTAGCTGACTTCTGCCAATACTTCTAGATAAGAACTTCCTGAAACTTAAATCATATTCTTTCAGAATATGGTTTAGACTAGGAGTGGATTTTTCTGAATCAGAAGGAGATCCAACATTATTGGATAATTTTAAAAGTTTTTCTTTTAATTCAGAATTCTCCAACTCAAGCTTCTTTGTTTCAAATTCAAATAGCTTTTTCAGCTTTTTGTATTTGAGACTAATCTGAGACTTGAATTCCAGAAGTTCTGTTAGACCGGAAACTAACTCATCTCTAGTAAGTTCAGAAAATACCTCTTCAGAATCTGATTCTGATGTAGATTCTGATCCGTCATCTTCTGTCGCCATCAGCGCATAGTTAGCCTGCTCATCTTCAGAGTCTGAATCATCTTCTGACTCATCCCAGGTTGCCATAAGACCTTTCTTCTTATGAAACTTCTTCTTGGGATTTTCCTTCTGAAGTTTTGGACATTCATTCTTGAAGTGTCCAGGCTCATTGCATTCATAGCACATGACCTTCTTTTTGTCAAATCTTCTGTCATCAGAAGATTCTCCACGTTCAAATTTCTTTGAACTTCTGACGCCTCTGAACTTCCTTTGCTTGTTCTTCCAGAGTTGATTTAGCCTTCTGGAGATCAAGGACAGTTCATCTTCTTCTTCAGATTCTGATTCTTCAGGATCTTCTTCTCTAGCCTGAAAAGCGTTAGTGCATTTCATGATATTGGATTTTAATGCAATAGACTTACCTTTCTTTTGAGGCTCATTTGCGTCCAGCTCTATTTCATGACTTCTCAAGGCACTGATAAGCTCTTCCAGAGAAACTTCATTCAGATTCTTTGCAATCTTGAATGCAGTCACCATAGGACCCCATCTTCTGGGTAAGCTTCTGATGATCTTCTTTACGTGATCAGCCTTGGTGTATCCCTTGTCAAGAACTCTCAATCCAGCAGTAAGAGTTTGAAATCTTGAAAACATCTTTTCAATGTCTTCATCATCCTCCATCTTGAAGGCTTCATACTTCTGGATTAAAGCGAGAGCTTTAGTCTCCTTGACTTGAGCATTTCCTTCATGAGTCGTTTTCAAGGACTCATATATGTCATAGGCCGTTTCCCTGTTAGATATCTTCTCATACTCAGCATGAGAGATAGCATTCAGCAAAACAGTTCTGCATTTATGATGATTCCTGAAAAGCTTCTTCTGATCATCGTTCATTTCTTGCCTTGTCAGCTTTACGCCACTGGCATTTACCGGATGTTTGTAACCATCCATCAGAAGATCCCATAGATCACCATCTAGACCAAGAAAGTAACTTTCCAGTTTATCTTTCCAGTATTCAAAGTTTTCACCATCAAATACCGGCGGTCTAGTATAACCATTGTTACCGTTGTGTTGCTCAGCAGAGCCAGATGTAGATGTAGACTTTGCAGTTTCATCAGCCATCTTTTACTGAAGCGTTTTTCTCTTCCTGAATCTTTTCTAAACACGGTTAAGTGCTTGCACCTTAGAACCGGCGCTCTGATGCCAATTGAAGGATAGAAAAACACTTAGAAAGGGGGGGTTTGAATAAGTGTAGCTTTAAAAACTTGACAGATGAAAATAAATTGCACAGTTATTTTTATCCTGGTTCGTTGTTAACTAAACTACTCCAGTCCACCCCCGCAGAGATGATTTACCTCAACTGAGGATTTAATCCACTAATCGCACGGATTACAATGGTTCTCCACTTAGTCAGCAACTAAGTCTTCCAGAGTCTTCTGATCACACACTGATCACTCCAGGAACAACTGCTTAGATACCCTCTAAGACTTTCTAGAGTATTCTGATCCACACGATCACTCTAGTTACAACCTGCTTAGATATCCTCTAAGACTTCCTAGAGTATTCTGATCCACACGATCACTCTAGTTCCTTACAACTTAATGTAATCAATTCTAAGAGTATTACAATTGCTTCTTAAAAGCTATAATCACAAACTGTGATATTTCTCTTAACGTTTAAGCTTAATCTCACTAATATATTACAACAGCAATGTAGTGAGCTTTGATGAAGATGAAGATTCTGAGCTTTGAGTAGAACAGAGTTTCAGCAAGTTAATATGAGTTGTTTTGTTCAGAATCGTTAACCTTGCTTCTCATCAGAACTTCATATTTATAGGCGTTGGAGAAGATTACCGTTGAGTGCATTTAATGCTTTGCGTGTTCCGTACAGCATCGCATTTAATGTTATACGCTTTTGTCAACTACCTCGAGCCTTGTTCACGCTGTGTCTACTGACGTTGCCTTTAATAGCTTTTAACGTTCCTTTTGTCAGTCAGCGTAGCTTGCCACTTGTACTTCCTTCTGATCTGATGTTTGTGAATACAACGTTTGAATATCATCAGAGTCAAACAGCTTGGTGCAAAGCATCTTCTGATCTTCTGACCTTGAAGTGCTTTTGTGCGTGATACCATCAGAACTTCAGTGCTTCTGATCTCATGTTCTTCTGATGCTTCCATAGACCCATGTTCTGATTCTGCTTCGACCATCTTCTGATGTCTTGCCAGACCATGTTCTGATGTTGCATGCTGAACCCTTTGAGACAAAGCTTCTGAGCGCTGAATTATGCATACTCTTTATATATTTCCTGAAAAGGAAATTGCAATGGATTAGAGTACCATATTATCTTAAGCAAAATTCATATTATTGTTATCATCAAAACTAAGATAATTGATCAGAACAAATCTTGTTCTAACAAGAGGGTGTACCTGCAAGGTACTCCGATGCCAAAGTAAGGAAACGAGCAAAGGAGTGCAAATACAAGCTAAGAGTTAGAAAGAAGTGAATACCTGACCCTCTAGTGAAAGAGGGTATTTATAGCCCCTAGCGCTGCGCCATGATCTCGCTATTTGGGTTGGATGCCCAAGCCCAATTAGGAGACTGCCAGGTTTCCTAGGCGGAAATATCGGAGGTGCATGAATGCCCTCTGTCCTGGTTAACCGCTCTGAAGTTTACGGGAGACGCGGTCTTTTAGGGACCACGTGGACTCCGCGTTATTCGGGGGTTGAATATGAAGGAGCCCTACGAGGAGCAGGGTCCTCGGCGGAGAGCCTGCTCGTGGAGAGCAGGGTCCTCGACAGAGAGGATGCTCGCGGGGAGCATCCTTGCCGGGCGTCAGACAGTTCACGAGGAGCATTATGTCGAGCATAGTGGAGACGAGCATTCCAGGTCCAATTATGGGGCACAGAGGGGTTTGGGCCTCTAAGGCTAAGTGGGCCGAAACTAGATTGGGCCTAATCTTGGCCCAGTTCAGAACAATATATATATATATATATGATCGTACCTGATCAGAAGGATCGTCAAGGTCGGTAACGAGATGAGCTTCCTGTGAATTGGGGGTGTACCTGCAAGATACTCCGATGTCAAAGTAAGAAGAGAGAGCAATCATTGTGCAAGTACAAGGTAGAATGAGAATGAAAGAAGTTACCCGACCCTTTAATAAAAGAGGGTATTTATAGCCCCCGCCATTAGGTCAAGATTCCCTAATTCAGTTTTCAAAAGTCAAAATCACATAGAGATTGTACTTAAGGTCAGGAGTTCGAATTCAAAAAGATACAATAAATATATTAACCTAATAACTACTTACATATTGTCATAAACTTATAAAATAATATTTCTATTATTCTTACAATTATTTTTTAATTATAAAATTACAAAATTAAAAATATACTAACCTAATAAACTATTTCCATATTTTCATAAAACTTATTAAACAATATTAATATTTTTTTAAAATTATTTTTTAATAAAATTAAAATAAGATAAATTTTACATGTTTATTCCATATAATATATCTCAAATATTGTTAACTTCTTTCTTTTTATTTAAAAAATAAATTGTTATATTACTCTTTCATGACACCATTTACAACAAAACAAAGAATACTCATATGACAAGCTAATTATATGACAAGCTAATTGTTAGTTTTAACATTTGATACTAAAATCACTTTGTAATAACTTAAATATAATATAATACATATATTATTTTCTTATAAATCAAAAACATGCTCGGGATTAAACTCATTACATCATTTTATTCTTATTATAAGAAATATTTTGAAAGATATGGATTTAAAACTCATTTTAAACTAAAGATTCTAACACAAGAATCACTCCAACTAAATATAGTTAGTTAACTGAATTTATTTCCTAAAATTCACCAATTCTCAAAAGACAAAAACACACATTGAATTTTTATTTGAGGTTATTAGTTCAAATTTTAACATACGTAAAAATAATCAAATATCATTGTTTTAATATCAAAATAATAAACTTATAATTTAATCGTCATATATAATTTATATAAAACAATTATACTTTTTTGAGAGATAATTTAATTTTACACAAATAAAGTTGTATCTAAAAAATCATTTTAATTATTTCAACTATATAAAATATGAAAAATATATTAAACACATCCACGCAACGTGCGGATCATATTCTAGTTCAATTAAATTCACAAATTCTTTGACGCAATCAAATCTTTTTGTATTTTATCCAAAATCATCTGATGTATCTCTGATATATCTTATTAAATTGGTTGATATAGTTTTCCTTCCTCTTGGTATATCCAACATGTAGATATGTATCAATTTCATTGTATATTAAATGATCTTTCAAATAATTTGAACTCACATCCAAGGTTGTCATGATGGCAACCCTAGCCACATGTCACCTAGGTAGCAAATCTGTGGTGTCGTTTTCTTTACCTCCCCGTTTCACTTGGGAGGACGGCACGCTAGACCCTTCACGCGAAATTTGGAAGGAGAATGCGCCCGTGGCGGGATGAATTTTATTTCAGTTCTTCCTACGATATCACACGAACTTTCTTATTGTCCTACGAGTAGGAAAGGGAAAAAAAGATCTCAACTAAACCCTAGGAGTTTGCTAAGTGTGGGGATTTCACCTAGACTAGAAATTCTGGAGTCCGGGAGGTCGGTTATACATAGGGAAGTGTTTAAACACCCTACATATCTGTAGTACTCTACAGGAACCTTCTCTGTGTCATTGTGTTTGTGTTTATTGCTAATGATTGGGAAAGTTTCTCCTTTGTGTTAGGAGAAGGAATTGAATTGAATAAAAGAAAGACAGACTGACTATTTTTGGTATTTTATTAGCTCGCTGAGATTCCTTGTGAACCTCATGCCTACATATCCCTAGTGGAAGTCAGAGCTTAATGTAGTTCGGGGAACTAACTAGGGAAATTACTTGTTTTTTTGGTGCCTTGCTTAAAGCTCAAGGTTGAAGCTTGAATTAAATCTCTGTTTACAGTAAAGAGACATGAAATCATCTCTACAGAGAGGTATTTGTACTATTCTACCACAAACATTTAAAGGAGTGACAGAATAACTGAATTCATTTCATTCAAGAGGGGGACCTTACTTGTGTATGTGCAAGTATACCAGTCAAATGCCTCTTAAATGAAAGAAAGATGCTTATCCAAATTAGGGAAAGTTACCACATGTCTGGGTTTTACTGCCAGCTCATGCCTTTCAAAATCCTAAATGGGAGACTTGATTAAAATTGAAATTGAAATGTTTGTTTGAATGTGGTAGAGTAGTAAAAATATCTCTCTATAGAGATAAGCTATGTCTATCTACTGTATAAAAGATTTGGCTTTAGCTGGCTTGTATGAGGCCCAAGCTTGAGGCTTTTTGATTGATTAATTAATTATTATTGACTCTGGGAGATGACTCCACTGGGGATTAATTACAGGGTATTTTTGTGTTCTGTACAAAGCCCAGAATTGAGGCTGACTCTACTTAGGGAGACTCTATTTATGTGCCTTGTACAAAGCCCAAGGTTGTGGCTAACTGTTGAGGATAATTGAATGAATGACTCTATTTTATGTGCCTTGTACAAAGACCAAGGTTGTGGCTGACTCTAGCTAGGGAAAACATTATTTTCTGCCTTGTACAAAGCCCAAGGTTGTGGCAGACTCTTGAATAAACTGAGTATGGATGACTCTATGGGGAAAAGATCCTAGGTGTTAGGAATCTTTGACACATGAAAATATGGTTTAAACTGCCTTGTACAAAGCCCAAGGTTGTGGCTACTGAATGATGCAGAACTCACTGGGGAGACTCTATTATCTGCCTTGTACAATGCCCAAGGTTGAGGCTGACTCTTGACAGGGGAGTTTTATTGTTTGGTGCCTTGTATGAAGCCCAAGGTTGAGGCTAACTGTTTTTGTTGGTTTTGACTCTACTGAGGAGATTTTATTTATTAAAAGACTGTTTTTCTTTGGAAGCTAACCCTTTCCAGGGATTTTGACTCAGCTGGAGAAATTGTCTGTTAAAAGACTGATTTTATCATGTTTTTGGAGGCTGACCCTTTCCAGGGGTTTTGACTCTTTTGGGGAAATTATCTCCTAAGAGAAATGAATCTTTATTTTTTTATTAATTGACTTTGGAGGCTAACCCTTTCCAGGGAATTTTATTGAAATGAAGGAATGTGTGGAAGCTAACCCTTTCCAGGGAATTCTATTAAAAATGAAAGAATGTGTGGAAGCTAACCCTTTCCAGGGATTTTGTTGAAATGGAGGTTGATTTTAATTGACTTTGGAGGCTAACCCTTTCCAGGGATTTTTATTGAAATGATTGGCAGAAAGATTATCTAGTGGAGACTTCTTGTTTAAAGCCCAAGATGAAGGCTGACACATGCTGAGGAGAAAATAAACATAGATCCTAGACTCTGCTAAGGAAGATTGATGAAGATCAGGGTGACAGAGACTGTCCATGTCTCTCATTCCAAAAGGTGTACTCAATGTAAAATTGAGACAAACTTAGCTTGTTTAAAGTCTGGTTTAAATTGGAAGAAACTCACCAGGGTAGGCTAAAAGGTGACTAAAGACCTGTTCCTATGTTTATAAGAAACCTGATGGGTCCTTGTATACAAGCTCAAGAGGAAGCTGGAAATGCTTTTAAGAAGCCTGTGGGTCCTTGTACAAAGCCCAAGAGGAGGCTAATCGAGGGTCCTTGTTATAGCACAAGAGAAAGCTATGTAGTTTTGAACTTATTTTGGCTCTAAGAAAATGGGTAAGAGGTTTCACCGGGAATAATTCCTCTTTGGGTGGATGTGTCCTATTATTTGGATTCTAAGGTTTTTACCAAGATGTTTCACCGGGAATAATTCATCTTGGGGGTTTGAACTACAGATCTCTAATTAGGAAAGAGCCTTCACCGGGAAGACATTCTCAATCCTAGGTCATATTCCTATAATATATATATAGTTTAACTGTCCTAAGGTTTATACTCAAACGTAGTTCTAAACTAATATATATGCACAGTTTATATTTGACAGTAATTTAAATAAAGACTGTAAATTGAAAGCTTGTAAAGCCTAACCTGGATGGAGTGGAGGCCATTGAAGAAGTATGTACAGAGCCTGAACAGTAATTTTTGTTGTTTTGTTGATAACAGTTGAATATATATATGATAAACAGTTAATGGTTTTTGAAAACAGAAGAAGTGAAGATGGACAAAGGTCACATAGGTATCTGAAGAGTTTCACCGGGAATAATGCCCTTCAAATACCAGAAGAATGTTTTGAAAACAGAAAGAAGATTTTGAAAATACAGTTTTGAAAACAAGCTAAGAAGAGAAGGTTTTTGGGACTTACACTCTATTAGAGGCCCAATACTTTACAGTACTGGTGTAAAAGCAATTTGAAAATGATTTTGAATGATACAAGGTTTTGTTGTTTGAAAACCCTAATCATTTGATTTATTCGGAGATTGAAAACAGTTTTGAAAATTGACAAAAGTCAACTTAATTAAGGTAAAAATAAAGACTTTTAACTAATTAAGACCTAAACAATTAGGGTTTTATCATAAAATTATTTACAAAGTGATTAGGTTAAAATAAAGTGACAATATATATTTAAAGTATTTAAGAAAGCACTTAAAAACATACTATTTTAAACCTAATTAAAATTCATGAAATAAATAATATTTTTATGATTTTTTTGACTATTCACAAAATAGATATATTAAATAATAGGTGTATGAAAAATGAAGTGAAAATGATTTAATTTGATAGGTGAATTAATTGTGTGAAGTTGTGAAGAAAATAGGTGTGACAAGTGATAAAAAATTAGGAATGTCTCCACCAAGGCTTGAACTCACGCCCTTTAGGTCACATACCCAAAACCAAACCACTGGGCCAGCGCGCACATGGTGATAGTGATACACATCCAACACATTATATTTTCAGATAAACGTGTAAATCATGAAAAAAATAAAAGGAATAAAAAGTCTGGGGCGAGGGGGATTCGAACCCCAGACTTGAGGCATGAGGAGACTAAGAGCGCATGTGAGGCCACTAGGGCAAACGATGTATTCGTTTAAAACACGCTTTCAGTTAAATATATTTTAAGCCCTCCCCTAAGAATTCAAAAATGGCGCCACCCACCATCTTCATCTTCAACCTCAAGCTCTTCAAATTTGAATTTCTGAACTTACTCGTTTCTCAACCAAACGTGATGATGTAAAGATGAATTTCACTCCAAATTTCCTCACGAATCTAAATATGTAACTAATATCTATTTATATTAACTACATCTAACTAATTTACCAGAAATCGTGAAGAACCCTAAATTTTAAAAATCAAATTAAATGACTATACTGAAAGATAAATGAATGATGATAGAGGGTTTTCAATCCTCTGATGATGCTGAACAAGATAGAATCGAGCTTTATCACAAAGAGTGCTTAAATTAAAGAGGTGGGGTTCAGAAACTTACCTCTGAAAATGGAGGTCGTGAGGATGATAGAGAGCACCTGGGCTTGAATGAATGATCTCAATAGCTTCCCTGAGACTCAATGATGCTAACTGAATGCTTATTGGAGCTTGAATCCTCCTGAATTGCTCTATGGACCTCCCTCGATTTCAGCTTCAAGTGAACATGGAGGTTGTTGAATTTGGAGTTACAGATGAGCTGCAGCCATCTGGTTAGCTTCACTATGACCTGAGGAGTGTGCCTGGATGATTGGCTTGGCTTGAAACCTCCTGAATTACTCTATGGACCTCCAACTGCAAGTGCTCCAAATGAGAGGTGGAGATGATGATTCTCCACGCCCAGCAGTGTTCCAGAGGTTTGGATCACCTCCAAATGCCTCCCTCAATGTGTTTGAATACTTATTTTCAAAGAGAGAGCTTTGGTTTGAAGAATCCGAGTCTTCTTGCCAAAGGACCTTTGAAAAAACTAAGTATGAAGAAAGAAAAGAGAAAGCAAGAATTTTGTTGCTTTGGTGTGTTTTTTGAATGAGAATGAGGCCTCTATTTATAGGCAATTGGTTCAGTACTGATTGAGAGAGTGAGCTTGCTTAGTGGGAGAGTTTTGGTTTCTTAGCCATGAAGAAATTCAAAGAATATCCCAAGTGCAATGATGAGAATTTTGATTCCATTTGATCAATCCCCTAGCCCTCGATTTTGCTTGATCTTAGGGGACAATTCTGAGCCAGAAATAAGCTCTAATTGGTTGGTGAGAAGATTCCTTGGGTGATTCATCAATTTGCCATAAATTCACAAATGTAATCATTACATAATCACATGTTCTTGTTTTTTTTAGAATCTTCTTCAATTCTTATGGCATGGTGAAAATGAATGCATGGCATTGTTTCAGATATGTTATGGGTCGGGTAGCATCCATAATTGAGGTTATGTGCACAAAATTTCAAAGTTCAAAAATGATGCATGACCTATAATTTCACTTCATGAGGCCAACTTTGAACAAGCATAACTCTTAGCTCAAATTGAATTTGGAGAAGGTTGAACACAATTTGGAAAGCCCTAAACATCTACTTCAAATCATTAGTTTATGTCTTCTTCAGAATCATTTGGGAAATTTGTGAAAAATGAGCCCAAAGTTGGATGAAAACTAGGTTAAAACACTTAGAAAATTTTCTAAGTGTTTATGACCTAAAACTTCAAAATTTTCAAAACCCTTAAATGGTTGATCTTTTGAAAAAAGTTCTTATGTGAGATGTTGTTTTATTTTGCAAGATCTACAACTTTCATGTTGGAAGTTTTTTGAGTTGTGTAGGTGAAATTTTGAGTTCTCACCATGCCCTCAAAAACCCTAATTCTCGACTTTTTGCTCCTTGATGAATTTCTTTGAATTTCTTTGGTCAAATGACTTTGACATCCATATATTGATGATATTGATCTTTGAAAGTCATTTTTTGACCAAAAACCTTAAAAGTCAATGATGATCCCACACAGTTGACTTTTCCTGACAAAGTGAATTTTTGGGCTTTTGTGTAGAAACAAGATCTTTTCCTCAAATGAATGATGTAAATGGATTATATTGAGGTAGTAGAGATTCTTAAATCATGTCTTGAGTTTTGGATCCATGCCCTGATTAAAAGTCAACTATCTTGGTGAATTAGGTCAAAAACCCTAATTGTCGACCAGAGGACAATGATGAGTGTAGACTTTGAATTGAGGTGTAATGTCCAGTGGATCTTGTCATATGAGTTATTTGAAGATGATTAATGTCTTTGAATGGTTTCCTGGGGCTTTTTAGGGTTTCCCAAAGGTGATCCCTGATTTTAGTCCTTGATAAGGCTCAAAACCCTAGTCTGTTGATCTGAGTAATCCTGTACTTAGATGATTGGGTGTCTTAATCAATCATAGGTGTAATAATGAGGCTTTTGAGTCTTATGATTGTATTAGAGACTAATCCCTCTATTGATTGATCCTTTGCCTGAGTTTTCTTGTCTTTGAACACCCTCGATTGAATGTCAGGCTGTTCTGGGTACTTGCTTTGACTTGATGAAAAATCCTGAAGATATGTCATCTCAGGGGGGTCAAAAATTAGGGTATGACAAAATCTAAATAAATCCTAATTGTATTTTTACTAATTTGTCACCTATCTATTTTGCAATTGCAGTAAACAAAAAAAATACAAATACAATTTTAATATATATTAATTATTAAAAACGTATATATAAATATATATTTTATATTAATAAACAAAATAATAATAATAATAATTAAAATAATATTAATGACAATCATAATAAAAATAAGAATAATTTTAAAAAATTTCATACAACTTATATAAACGAAAAATTCAAATGATATTTTATTTAAAACATTATAAATAATTTATTTAATAATAATAAATGATGTTTTAAAAAAAAATCTAATTTATTGTCTTTCATATTAAAAAAATTAATAATATAATTGTAAACATAATTTAAATGGCCTGCAAAATAAATTTATATGCAAATAAAAAATTAAATATCAATTGTTATAAAAAAATATAATTTCATTTCTAATATACCTGTGCAAAGCACGGGTCGGCCGACAATCTAATTTGTTAAACAAGACTCTAAACAAGGGCGTATGATTTCAACAGACCTATTTTTCTGTCCATGGCAACGAAAGCCCTGGTAAACTCTTTCAATTCATCTTTATATTTTTTCAGCATTCGATTTGGCATATATCTATTACAAATTTATGGTCTAATTATTTATTTATTTTGAGCTATGCTATATGTACACTAAGTTCTTACACCTTTGCAATTTACAAAGTATATAAGCAATGGAGTTAGTGTTGCACATGTTTCAATATTTGAGAAAAAATTATTAAAAAATTGATGACTATATGTTCATAGTATAAGGTGTAAATGTATAATTGAGTGTCATGATAGCATTTTACAAAATTAATTAATCCCATCGCCAATATGGTGTAAAAAGCTTTGATTTACTCCAAGCCTTATGCACTATCGGTGCTCATGTATCTACAAGTTCCAAGAAGCATCCCATATATATATATATATATATATATATATATATATATATATATATATATATATATATATATATATATATATATATATATATATATATATATATATATATATTATTTTATAATGAGAGATAAGAGGAATAAATATCAATCATTGGATTTATCAAGAGAGAGAATGTTAACACATTAATGTGGCTATTAATTTCTTTCTCTTGATGAATCCAATGAGAGATGGATCATGAGAGATGGATATAAATATGTCTCTGAACTTATAAAACAAGAATGAATTAACTTTTGAATCCAAATAAGAGTTATACTATGAACAAAGAACAAAATAATAATGATGTGTCTGATTAGCCGTATAACTTTACGAAAAAGCCCTTATGCTTTTACAACATATTGTTCGCTGAGACGCGATGTACATGCTTTCACACTTTCTCTCTTTCATACTTTGAAGCTACAAGACTTGTCAGATAAATCAGTCATACAAACACTTGCTTAAATTCTTTTCAGAAACGAGGCTTGAGATTTATTCTAGTTGAGTGCCATCATCAGAGGATATTTGGAGTGATCAATAAACCCTAGCTTGCATAAATAAACCATATGCTTATTATCTTCAAGGAACAATTATCATAAATAAAATCGTATTCATCTTCAAGAGAGCTTCGCCTGGATCACTAACTTGCAAAACATGGTTCCTCACTGAGTACTTGAGCTATTACACATTTATTTCATGGGACTCGTGCATATGGAAAACCTAAGTGGAATAAGATATGTTTTGTGTATGTTGATGACTTCTCAAGGTACACTTGGGTTGACTTTCTTTGATAATAATCAGATACTTTTACCGCTTTTAAAAGCCTATGCCAACTTTTACATTATGAGAATGGGAAAGAAATTGAAAAGATTGTTTGAAACCATAATGATCATGGATGAGAATTTAAGAACTCTAGGTTTTGTTAACTCTATTCTTATGAAGGTATATCTCATGAGTTTTCAGCTCTCATCAATCCTTAACAGAATGGGATTGTTGAACATAAGAGTTGAACACTCAAAGAAATGGCCAGGGTCATGCTTCATGCCAAAACTATACCTAATTACTTTTGGGAAGAATCCATGAAAAATTCTTGCCACATTCACAATTATGTGATCATTCGACCATGATTCAAATCTACTCAATACGAGGTATGTAAAGGAAGAAAGCCAAGTGTAAATTACTTTCATATTTTTGGTAGAAAATTTATATCCTTGCAGATCGAGAGCAAAGACCCAAGTAGGATGCTAAAAGTGATGAAGGAATCTACTTGGGATACTCTACAAATAGTATGACATAATGAGTATTCAATAATCATAGAAGATCTATGATGAAGTCTATAAATGTTATTATTAATGACATACAACTTGATGATGTCAATGTAGAATAGGGTGAGTACACTACTCTTGAGCAGAATGCCACACCAGGTGTACCAGACAAAGTTACAAACATCATTCTGTCTCCTGAAGATGAAAACTCATGAGGTGTACAGGATAATGTTCCGGTAAATAAAGAGTCATCCACAAGAATTCAGAAATATTATCATATAGAAAAATTAATTGGGGATCTATATGAAGGAGCCATTACCAAATCCAAGGAAGTAGTTGTAAATATGTGTTTCATATCTAAAATTGATCCCATGAATGTCAAGGAAGCCCTAAAGGATGAATACTAGATACTTTCTATGAAGAATAACTTGGTCAATTTGAAATAAATAAAGTTTGGGACCTGGTCCCCATACCCAACTCAACCAACATTATTGGAACCAAATGGATCTACAAAAAACAAGTCATACGAGAATGGTAATGTCACGAGAAACAAGGCTAGTCTAGTTTCTTAAGGATAAACCTAAATATAGAGGGTATATGTTGATGAAAATATGCTCGTGTTGCTCGCTAGGAAGTTGTAAAAGTGTTACTTGGAATATCATGTCTTCTAAAATTCAAATTGTATCAAACGGATGTTAAACTTGCCTTCCTGAATAGATATATAAATGAAGAATTTTATGTTGAACAACCCAAAGGGTTAACTTATCCTAGTTCACTAGATCATGTGTACAAGTTTAAGAATACACTCTTTGGGATGAAACAAACTCCTAGAGCTTGATATGGACTACTCATTGAGTTTATCATTAGAATGGCTATGTGAGAGGGGGAATTGACAAAACATCCTTGGTCAAGAAAGAAAAAGGAATACTCATGATAACATAAATTTATATGAATGGTATTGTATTTGGAGGAATGTCAAGCAAGATGGTTTAATATTTTGTTCAACAAATGCAATTTGAGTTCATAATGAGCTTGGTAAGTGACATTACATAGTTTTTTGGTTTCTAAGTTAAAAAAATTTAATATGACATATTTGTGTCCCAAAGCAAGTATGATGAGAATGTTTCCAAGAAGTTTGGCCTTAAAACTGGACGGCATAAACGTGCTCTTATTGCCAATATGTCAAACTCGCTAAAGATGATCAAAGAGTGATTATTGGTCAAACTATCTGTATAAGTATTATTGGAAGTATACTGTATATATCTCACTTCTATTCATGCTAACATCACCTTCTTTTTAGGTGTGTGTGCTCATTATCAAACTAACACTAAAATGAGGTAAAATTCTGACAAGCTCCATCAAATTTTCACGAAGGGAGGAAGATATTAAAGAAAACATGAAGACTGGCTGAAATTTTTAGATACACGCACAAGCACTTAAAGGCTAGAATAGTAGCCCAACAAATTAGGTTTAATTGAGATGGAGCCAACAATTGAAGTGACATCAAGAGCCTTTTACTACTATAAGTATTATATTTTATGACAACACTTTCACCTCACCCAACAAAAAATCGAGATAAAATTCCTAGACGTCCTACATTATTTTTTTTCTCAAAAAATATCATTTATTCCCTTAGTTTTAGTACATAACTGAGGGGTTGAGATTCTCTAACTTTAGGGAGGGAACTTCCCTCTAACTTCCCCTCTATCTCTCTCCTATAAGACACTCTCTCTCATCATATTTCCCTCCATTTTTTATTTTTCTTTCACTTTTTCCTTTAAAAAATTGCCTAAAGTCACCAAAGTTAGAGAATGCAAAGTTAGAGAATCCTACTCCATAACTGAGGGGTAAAATAATTTTTCAGGGTACATGCTGCAAATCCCACCAAGTGCAGTTTTTGTTTTTATTTCTTTAAAAGTGGCACATTTCTTTTATTTTAGCTTTCATTTAATTATTAAATAATATATTCCATCGGTTCTCTAATAATTGAGGGGTATGATACCGATATTTAACTTGTAAACATCATTATTAAGGATGGATTGCAAGACAGAAAAATTCTTTGATTATGTGTTGTTGTTCTTCTAACACCAACCTTTAACAAATCATTTTTATGTTCTTGCAATCTACCTCACTTAATGGTGTTGATTCTGTCGTTGTTGTTGTTTTTGTTGTTGTTGTTTCCACATCTTGTCATTGTTGAATGGTAAAAGAAAACATTGTTATATTTTAGAATAACTTCTCAATGTTGTCTGTCAAAGAAAACATTCTATGAGATGTTGCTTTATTCGGTTGACAATATTGACAAATTTATTCTCAATATTGAAATGTAGTTGTTTAACAAAACAGGATCTTAAAAAATTTGTTTAGAATATAGTCCTTCGTTTGATTATTGCAACATATAAAGAAATTGGTGAATGATATAAAATTGAAAAAGTAAACAATACATATTATTTTAAATTCACCATTTTTTTTGCAATTAAAATAATCTATTAACTCGGCAGTTTAGACACCGAAGGGAAAAGTCCCTATTTTCTTTTATTTTATATTTAAGCAACTTTATTGAATTTCTTTGTAGTCCATAAACAAATTTTTATCGTCAATTTATTGAATATCAACGCGCAAGATACTATCAAAACATTAATACACAAGAAATATTAATGATAAGCGTGAAATCGTCACTATTAGAATTCAGAACGCTAATGTCACACTATACATCTGAATCACTAACATTATGATCATCAAACATGGGTAATAAAAACATTAGGATGGAAAAAATTGACCCTTAAAGAAAACTAAAAACAAATAATTTCTTGTCTTTATATAAATGATAAATTATTATTATTTTCTAACCTATGTTAATTTAACTTTAGAAACAAATAAATGAGAAGTCATTGAGAGCATATTAAAATATAAGAATATGCAACAATTTTTGACATTTGATCTTCATCAAAATTCACAGGAATGATGATGAAGATGTTTTCAGAATTCTTCTTCAAAATTATATTGATAGGTTTAAACACAAAATATGTGAAATTATAAAAATTTATGGACTACAAAAGCTATATATTTGACATCGGTTATTTGTATAACTAATAGGTAAAGTTGAGTGTTTTTCTATAAAATACAAAATTGAAAATTGTTTGGGTTCCAACCTATGAGCAGTACATTTTTTCTCTCGGTTTTTCAATAACCAATAATCAAAGTGAAAATTTTTTATGACGTTCTTCGTTACTTCGTCTTTAAAATTGTAATAAATAAAAGAGGTTTTTCCTTAGAGTGTTTTCTTGAACTTTTGATAGGTGGTGCTATATGGTTGTCAAGGGTAGGAATATCAATGTCCCATCCCAAGGAATTTTCCACTTCCAAGAAGAGACTCGAGGGGTATCCTCCTAAGATATAGTCAATACTCAAAGATGCATGTATGGTCTTACAGATTCCGTCGCAAGTCTTACTACATGTTCGACCGGAGGGTATAGAAAGATCTCATCCATATCTTACATGTTCATTTAAAAAATGAACAAGTCTAAGAAATAACGGGTCTTAGAATTTCCCTCTCACATTGCATAATTTGACAAGGAAACATGCTACTTCACTTCAGAGATATTCATAGTTAAACTTAATAAGAGTATACATTTGAATACCATCCAACAAGCAAGTATTGAAGAGTAATTCAATATTCAGAAGTTGTGATGTGGGCTGATCTTCTGATGGTTACTCAGAAGATGTCGTTGACCAGAAGATGTTATCTTTTGGGTCCCATTAGCTTAGCTGTTTAGTAGTAAGGGTACTTTAGTATTTTGTAGTACTGGTAGTACTGTTTGTACTTTAGACTTGTTCACTAAGTTTACTGTTTTAGGGCTTATGTGGCAAGATTTTCTTTTCTTATAAATAGCCTTGTAGTAGCTGTCATTTATAACAACGCAAGTAGAATACAACATTTATTCTCTCATCTCTTTTGCGCCGTTATTCTATTATTCTCTTTGTCACCATCTTTATTCTTTGTGCACCAACAATTGGTATCAGAGCTCCGGTTCCAAACACAGGGAAACACGAGTGAACGTGAGTTTGTGTGACTGTGTGATTGATTTTGTTTCGGGGAAACAAAGTTGTGTTGAATCACATTTTTTCTTGATTGTTTGTGGGTTGGGAAACACTGTGTGAGTGTGAGTGAAATCTGTTTTTGTCTGCACAAGTTTAAAGATGAGTGGAAGCAACTTGAATACCAAACTTCCAGTTCTTGATGGTAAAAACTGGAATAGATGGATGATTCAAATGCGTGTATTATTTGGTGCTCAAGATGTTCTAGATCTTGTCACTGGAGGATATATTCCGGTTGCAGCGGATGCAACGGAAGAACAAAGAGAAGCGCAGAGAGAGACGAAGAAGAGAGACCAAAAGGCGTTGTTCTTCATCCATCAGTGTGTGGATGTGAATGTGTTTGAGAAGATTGCTGATTCTATGACGTCAAAGGAGGCGTGGGATATACTGGTCAGGTGTTACGGTGGTGACGTATCAGTGAAGAAGGTGAAGCTTCAATCCCTGAGAAAGCAATATGAAAATCTCAACATGAAGAACAATGAGAAAGTCTCTGATTATATCTCTAGAGTAATTGTGATCACTAATGAGATGAAGGCTTGTGGAGAAACTCTTTCTGAACAAGTAATCATAGAGAAGATATTGAGGTCACTTACTCCTCAATTTGATTATATTGTTGTATCCATTGAACATTCTAAAGATCTGGAAACCATGAGAATAGAAGAGTTGCAAAGCAGTTTAGAAGCACAAGAGTTGCGTCTGACTGAGAGAACTTCTGAGAGAGAAGTTGAGCAAGCTCTGAAGGCTTCTTTTGTCAAGAAGGACCAGAAGCATAGACGTGGTGATAGATTCCAGAAGGAAGCCTCAACTTCTGATGATAAGAGATATCAGAAGGGAAAGGATAAAAAGAAAGTTCAATGTTACTGTTGCAAACAGTTTGGCCATTTTGCTAGAGACTGTTTGGCAAACAAAGGAAGGAGATCAGAAGAAGCAAATATAGCCAGAGGAGGATCAGATGATGAACCTGTGCTATTGATGGCTTCAGAGTCGGACAAAAGATGTTCGTCAGAATGGTGGTATATGGACACTGGGTGTTCAAATCACTTGACTGGAAACAAACAATGGCTGATAGACTTTGACTCTGAAAGGAGGACAAAGATCAGATGTGCTGATGATAAGTACCTATATGCAGAAGGTATGGGAAATGTCAAAGTCAAAGTAAAGAATGGAAAGACTGTTCTGATCAAGGATGTTTGGTATGTTCCTGGAATCAGAAGCAATCTGATGAGTGTGGGTCAGCTCATTGAGAAAGGTTTCTCAGTTGTTATGAAGAATAACCTCTTGAAGTTGTATGATTCCAATCAGAAGTTGATTATGCAATCTGAACAGGGAAGCAACAGAACATTCAAGGTGAATGTAGAAACAGCTGAAATAGAGTGTCTGAGTGCTGAAGGCTCAGAAGGTGATAGTAAGCTGTGGCACAAGAGGTTGGGGCACTTGAACTATAGAAGCCTGGGGCATCTAAGTTCTAAGAAGCTTGTACATGGCATTCCAAAGATTGTGAAGTCTGAGAAGTCATGTGAGGTATGCATGAAAGGCAAACAACCCAGATTGCCATTTGTATCAGAAGTTGCTCCAAGAGCAAAGCATGCTCTGGGAGTAGTGCACTCTGATGTGTGTGGACCATTTCCAGAACCTTCACTTGGAGGAAATAGGTATTTTGTGTCTTTTGTGGATGAGTTCACAAGAATGACGTGGGTAACTCTCATTAAGTTTAAGAATGAGGTGTTTACAGAATTCCAGAAGTTCAAGGTGAAGGCTGAGAAGCAGAGTGGTCAGAAGATAAAGATTCTCAGAACGGATGGTGGAGGCGAGTATAACTCTACAGAATTCCAGAAGTTCTGTGATGATAATGGAATTGAGCATGAAGTTACTGCTCCTTATACTCCTCAACACAATGGTCTTGCTGAACGTAGAAACCGTACTTTGCTTGATATGACGAGAAGTATGCTTAAAGAGAAGAAGCTTCCTCATAATCTATGGGGAGAAGCTGTTGCTACTGCAGCATATGTGCTCAACAGGTGTCCAACGAAGAGGCTGAAGGAAATTGTTCCTTTAGAGAAGTGGACTAAAGAGAAACAGAGTGTTAGTCATCTGAAGGTTTTTGGTTCTGTGTGTTACAAACACGTTCCAGAAGCTAGAAGGAAGAAGCTGGATGATAGAAGCAAAGTGATGTTATTGGTGGGGTACCACAGTACAGGTGCATACAAACTCTATTGTCCAGAGACTAACAAAGTTGAAGTCAGCAGAGACGTCATTGTGAAGGAATCAGAAGTTTGGGATTGGAAAGAGTCTCAACCAACTTATGATGTAGAGATAACTTTTGAAGAAAAGTTAGAGTCAGAAGATGAATCTTCTGAAGACGAGTCAGAAGATGAAGCATCTTCTGAAGATGAGTCAGAAGGAGAATCTGATTCTGATCCAGATTCTGATGATGATCCAGATTCTGGTGGTAGTCATGATTCTGGAAGGGAAAACTCTGAAGACATAGGGTCTGGAGGACAAGCTTCTGGAGATGATCATGGAGGTGGTGACTCAGGAGTAGCTGACTCTGAAGTAGCTCAGCGACCACAAAGAGTCAGAACTATACCAAGAAGGTTTGCAGATTTTGACATGTTGCAAGACACAGAAGTTGACTCAGAAAGAGAGGTCATTCAGTGTGCTATGTTAGTAGATTCTGAACCAGTGAGTATAGAAGAAGCGCTCAAGAAGAAGGTCTGGCTGAATGCCATGAAAGAAGAACTTGAGGCTATAGAAAGAAACAAGACTTGGAAGCTGACAGAACTTCCAAAGAATAAGAAAGCCATCAGCGTCAGATGGGTTTTCAAAGTAAAGCTGAAGCCAGATGGATCAATTGGTAAACACAAAGCAAGGCTAGTGGCTAGAGGTTTTCTTCAGAAACCTGGACTAGATTACTTTGAGGTGTTTGCTCCTGTAGCTAGACATGAAACAATCAGGCTGGTGATTGCGTTAGCTGCAAACAGAGGATGGTCTTTGATGCATCTGGATGTAAAGTCTGCATTTCTGAACGGTCCATTACAAGAGGAGGTATATGTGTCACAACCCCCTGGCTTTGTGAAAAAGAATAAGGAAGGGATGGTGTACAAATTACACAAAGCTCTGTATGGATTGAAGCAAGCACCCAGAGCTTGGAATTTGAAGATTGATTCATTTTTCAAGAAGCAAGGGTTTCAGAAGTGTGAGATGGAATATGGAGTTTATGTGCAACATTCTGGAAGCAATATGATTCTGTTGTGTCTGTATGTTGATGACATATTGCTTACAGGGAGTTGTCCAGAAGATCTGATGAAGTTCAAGAAGGTGCTGATGAATGAGTTTGAGATTACAGACCTTGGGAAAATGTCATATTTTCTAGGGATGGAGATTCTGTACTCAGAAGATGGTATCATTCTGCATCAGTTGAAGTATGAGTTAGAACTTCTGAAGAAATTCAAGTTGGAGAATTGCAAAGCTGCTGTTACACCGTCAGAAGTGAATCAGAAGTTGGACTCTGATTCTGAAGGTGAAGATGTTGATACTACGGTATTCAAACAGCTGGTTGGTTCTCTAAGGTATTTGTGTAATACCAGGCCTGATATATGCTATGCAGTTGGATTGGTTAGTAGGTTCATGAGTAAACCTAAGTGGTCCCATTACCAAGCTGCTGTCAGAGTCTTGAGATATGTCAAGGGAACTCTGAAGTTTGGCATATTGTTTCCTTCTGGGAGAAAGGAAGAATCAGAGTTATTGAGTTATTCTGATTGGTGTGGAGATAGAGTTGATAGAAGGAGTACTTCTGGATATTTGTTCATGTTTCTGGGAGGCCCTATCTCTTGGAGTTCCAAGAAGCAACCTGTTGTTGCTCTATCAACCTGTGAAGCTGAGTACATCGCAGGCGCTGTAGCTGCATGTCAAGCTGTGTGGCTTCTGAATCTATTAGAAGATCTGAAGATTAGAGTGAAGAAGCCTTTGAAGCTGATGATTGATAACAAGTCTGCAATCAATCTTGCCAAGAATCCGGTGTTACACGGAAGAAGCAAGCATATTGAGACTAAGTATCATTTCTTGAGAAGCCAAGTCCAGAATGGAACATTAGAAGTTGTGCACTGTAGCACTCAGAAGCAAGTGGCAGATGTTCTGACAAAGGCGATCAAGACAGATCAATTTCTGCTCTTGAGGGATGGAATTGGCGTTGTCAGCTTTGAGTGAAGAATATGAATTAAGGGATGGTATTGAAGAGTAATTCAATATTCAGAAGTTGTGATGTGGGCTGATCTTCTGATGGTTACTCAGAAGATGTCGTTGACCAGAAGATGTTATCTTTTGGGTCCCATTAGCTTAGCTGTTTAGTAGTAAGGGTACTTTAGTATTTTGTAGTACTGGTAGTACTGTTTGTACTTTAGACTTGTTCACTAAGTTTACTGTTTTAGGGCTTATGTGGCAAGATTTTCTTTTCTTATAAATAGCCTTGTAGTAGCTGTCATTTATAACAACGCAAGTAGAATACAACATTTATTCTCTCATCTCTTTTGCGCCGTTATTCTATTATTCTCTTTGTCACCATCTTTATTCTTTGTGCACCAACAGCAAGAACTAACAATATGATTATTCCTAGTAAAAAAAATGTTAAGATTCAATTTTTAGAATCGTCTATTTGGGAAGAAACTCAGCCTTGATATAAAAATTAGATGACCCACTGTCTATTTAAGAATTCACGTAGCAGGTTCAAAAGAGATAAGATATGAGTTCCTCAAAAAGCTTAACTATTTGAGCATTAGAAATGGTTTAATTAAACCCATATGAGTTTCTTAGGAAACTAATTGTTTATTAAAGGAAGTTTTCTTGCTGTAAATAAATACTTAATTATAAATAAAAAATACATTATAAAATGATACTTGTCTTTCACAATATTCCACCTGGTTCCTCAAAGGACTTGATCACCTTTTCCATGTCAGCAAGCTTGTCAAAGAATCGTGAGAGGAACTCTTTGAATTTGTAAGACTTAAATATAGGTGGATTATGTTCATCGATAAGATCTTGTGCTGGCTCTATGAAACAATCACCTGATGGAGCTATAAAAAATGCAACAGATGTGCGAGCATGACTTGAATTTGTCACAGCCCTGTGCTCAGCACTTTGTAGCTTACCATTGCTGATTATCTATAACCAAGTCAACAAAATTTGAATATTATTAAGTGAAGCAACTTTATGGAATGTGTATAGATTAATCATTAGGTGTACCTTTAATGCATAGCCTATATTGATGACAAATGCATGAGGAAGAGCCTCAACACCAATCCATTTTCCATCCTTTAATACTTGAAGACCAGATATATCATCTTGGAGTAAAATGGTGATGAGGTAAGCATCATAGTGCTTGAGTAAACCAAGTGTTAAACTCGGATTAGGACATGATGGATAATGATTAGCAGAGATAATCATTGATCCGCTAAGATCATTGTCAAAATGCCCACACTCTAGACCAAGCCCTTCACTAATCAAATTCATAATCCTCGAACCCAATTCCTTAATTTTAACCGAAAAATCTCCAACACATTTTCTGCAAGACAATATCTATTAGAATTTATATATAAAGACATGTGTGAATCAGGGTGTAAATATCACAATTACTTGTTGAACAAGTGATGACTCCAAACATAAATGGCTTGAAAAACGATGTTTAATTATAAAAATATTCAAAACAATTTTCATTACTATTAATTATACATTATATGACCAAACTTTCACCTTTATCAACAAATAACCAATGCATATGTCCTAGGAGTGATTATTCACTTACCTGTAAGAAGCTGGATTTTGAGGCCACAAGTGTTGCCACTCCTCCAAAGGATAAGCAGAGTGTCTAAGACACTCCCTCCAATAATGAACCTTTTCAGTTTCATAAAAGTAAGAGCTAGTAAACTTCTTACATGTCTTAGTAGAGTCATCAGGATACAAGTTATGCTCGTACTCATCAGGAAACTGAAACACCTCCTTAAAAACACTCATTGTTTCCTTCATTTCATTCTCAGGAATTCCATGATTGATAACCTGAAAGAAACCAAACTCCTCAGCAGCTTTGATAATTTTCTGAACTGTGTTTGCTCTATTACCATCATGTGCTTCCCTGAGATCAATCACTGGGATGCTGTGGCTGATTGGGATTTTGACATCACCTGGTCTTGTTTCTGGTGGGAATATGTAGTTCTCAGGCACAGATTTCATGCTTGACCAGTTAGAAATATGCTTCTCCATATTCTTGATTAAACTTAGTACACAATGATAATGGTGAAGACTGAAGAGTAATACTACTCCGACCTTATTTATAAGCAAATATTTCATTTTGAGGTTCATTGAGTAATGAATGTATTTGGTCTACTTTGCAAACCAGATACATTCATTATTCAATGAACCTAAAAAAGGAATTTTTGCTTATAAATAAGGCAGTAGGGAGTACATCATATGCGATATTTATGTTATCTTTTCTTTGTAGCAAAATGCGGTGCATTCAAGCATGCATTATGATTTCAGGACGTGTGTTTTGGTTGTATTTGTTTTTAAAAGATAAGGGAAGAGATTCTTCGGAAGATGCGCCATATTTAATTTTTTGGACTCATCCATGTAAAATGATATTGGTTTGAAAAATAATATTTCTTATTTTAATTTCGATATTGTCTAGGCAAACACCCGTGCGATGGGTTTGTTTGAAATATTACTTTTATATTAAAAGTTATAATATTTAAGATAGAAAAATATTTGATTCAATGAAAAATATAATATAAATTTGATTTGATATAGATGAAGTTAAATAGCATAAATAATAAAATATATTCTCTTTTAAATGATCATATATTTTGTATTCAGTTATATACTTTTAATAATTGAATAGAATGATTATGATTATTTTTAGAAGTGAGAATATATTGGACTGAGATAATTTTGTTAAATTTTAAATAATTTGTTAAAGTTAGACTAATTTTTATAGTCTGACCTGCCTTTTTAAATTTTTAAATGGTCGGTTAACCTACTTAAAAATCTAATTCATTAAAAATATATTACAATAAGTAATTTAATTATTTCTTTTATAGAATAAAAACTAAAAGATTAATAATACTAAATTGTATTAATTTAAAGAAAGTTAATAATATTAAAAGATTAATAATTTTAAAAGTTTTTATTTAAAAAAAAATTGACTTGACCGTGATCTGGGTAGAATAAGTTGTAAATCTATAGCGTGTTTGCACTACTAGAAATACACGTATTACCTGCGGAATTTCCTGCGGAAATTTTTCCGCAGGTATACCTGCGGATTTTCCTGCCACTTTATTAAATAAAATAAATTCTGCTGCGGATAAGAAATTTGCAGAAAATTCCGCAGGAATACCTGCGGAATTTGCTGCGGAATATATATTTCCTCCAATAAATCTGACTACAAGACAAAATCCGCAGGTAATTTCGCAGGAAATTTTTCTGCGGATTTTGCTGCGGAAATCTAATTTTAAAAAATTAAACCACAATACATATTCCGCAGGTAATTCCGCAGGAACATTTCCTGCGGATTTTGCTGCGAATTAGACATATTTATATTTTTTCTAAAAAAATTAATTTTTGTTTAAATTTAATAAAAAAAATTGATCATTATTTTATCTACGTTATTAATTATTTTTATAATGTATTTTAATTAAATTTTTTATTTTAATCTTAGTTTTTAATAAAATAAAATGTATGCAAATTTTTATATATATTTATTGAATTATTCAACTTATATTTTTATGATATATTTTAATTAATTTTTAATTTACTGTTAGTTTTCAATAAAATAAATTGTATGCAAATTTTGATATATATATTTATTTAATTATTCAACTTATATTTTAATAGTAGCTATAAAAGTTTTAAAAAATATAATTACAAAATTATAAGAAAAATTAAAATTATAAAAAAGTGAAATATGTTTGACAAGGAATCGAACCACAGTTTTAATCCCAAAAACTCTAAGTCTTTACCAATAGGACAGTAAATTTAACTTTAATACATTTGAAACAAACATAATCTATACATTAGTAATGTTATATTTTAAACTAATTGTTAAACCACTAAGCCAATAGTATCAATTCCTTGCAACGTCTACAATATCAGCTCCTTCAAACAAAATTGGAAAACCTAAAAAGCAACCTCGCCGCAACCCTTGCCGTAGCCCGATTTCTGTTGCCGCAACCCTAGCCGTAGCCCGATTTCTGTTGCCGCAACCTCGCCGGAGCACGATTTCGCGAACCCTAGCACCGTCGTCTTCTTCATCTTCACACTTCAACTCAGGTATTCAATTTGTGTTCCTACTAATGTCGTTTTGCTTGCTTTTCCATTCGACTTTCTTGCTCCTGTTGCTTGTTCTCATGATAATTGTGGGTAAAATCATAGTGGTACTGTCTTGAGATGATAATATATGTCGATTTATGGGGTTGTTGCCAGGAACTTTTGGGAAGACACGTTCACTAACCTCTGCATCAAATTTGGTTGAAGTTGTTCACACTGGTGCGGCGTTGCATTGCTGGTCATCTCCCTCCAATATCGTAAGTTACACATCTTTATTTGATGAACACTGTCAGATAGGGGGATTCATAATTTTGTAATTGGTTTTGATTAAAAAACAGAAAGAAGATGAAGTTATTTTGACTTCAGTAATCCCAGCAGCAGTAACTCAGTAATTGTTTGGATGGCTTTGTTGTTTGTTGTGATTCTCATCATCAACTACATACCTTGAGTGCTTAGTTTCTAGCTTTTTAATAGCTTCTTTATGTATAATGTATGGATAATGTATGAAGTTTAATTACTCTCTGTTTTGGTTGTGTAAATGTAGTATGAACTTTATTGGCAATTAAAGAAGAAATAAAAACTTTACTAAGAGATCAGAAACAAATACTTCACTTGAGACCTTGAAATTGACATATCATCAACTGAAAAACTCCTAATTTCAGGATTATGGCTTGACTCTTTGTTATTAATTTATTCATCTCAGGTTAAATATGTATATGATGGTTACTGCTCTTAACTGAAAAACTCCTATAATGTTATTTTTCTGTCAGCAGTTCTGGTGCAGAAACTTTTGATTACAAGCTAGCATTTACATTTTCTATTATTGTCATTTCTTTTTATATGTTTTTCCCTATTAGATTCTTTTGCTAAGCTATTTTAATAGTAATATTTCTCTGTTTTACAGAAGCACCAGGGAAAGCACACCTTGTAGTTTAATAAGGGATTCAAGTTCCATTCATACCCCTGGTTCAACCACAAGACAAAGAACACACAGAAATCTAAGGACAGAAATATAATTGAAGTATGATGAGTACAATTGTTGTCTCCTTATTTTTTTCTCCTATGTTTTCATATAATGATATTTTCTTTATGTTATCTTATAATCCTTAGGTACAGAGAAAGAATGAAGACTACATATGATAAAGAGTTTCTATCCTAACAGTGTTGCACTCTAACTTTTCAAGTTTTCCATTCCTTTGAATTCTCTCAAACTATGCCGCCAAAAAAGTCCAAGAAGAAGAATATATCAACTCAATTCACTCAACTCCAACCCAATCAATCCCAACCTATTCCATATCTTATTCAACCCCAACCCACTCCACCTCAACCTATTCCATATCTTATTCAACCTCAATTCACTCAACCCCAACCTAGTCCTCATATCATTCAACAAACCCCATATCCAAGTAGGCCTCAACTCACTCAACTCCGACCACAACCACAACCTCGTCCTCATTCCACCCAATCTCACCCTTTACCAACTCAACCCCAACCCAATCAACCTCAATCTCGATCACGGCCTAAACCCACCCAATCTCACACTCAACCTTCTCAACCTCTACCTAATCAACCTCAATCTCGACCTATCCCTTCTCAACCTCATCCTAGTCAACCTCAATCTCGACCTATCCCTTCTCAACCTCATCCTAGTCAAACTCAATCTCGACCTATCCCTTCTCAACCACATCCTAGTCAAACTCAATCTCGACCTATCCCTTCTCAACCACATCCTAGTCAAACTCAATCTCGACCTATCCCTTCTCAACCACATCCTAGTCAAACTCAATCTCGACCTATCCCTTCTCAACCACATCCTAGTCAAACTCAATCTCGACCTATCCCTTCTCAACCACATCCTAGTCAAACTCAATCTCGACCTATCCCTTCTCAACCTCAACCTCAACCTCATTCTCAACATCAATCTCGACCGATCCCTTCTCAAATTATGGTCATTGAAGCCCCATCTTCATCTAGCCATGTTAGTGGAGACACCGTTGGAACTAAAATCCCAATACTTCCGGAAGGTGATGGGTGAGTCTCTTACTCGCATTATTTTCACCACTTTAAGTCAATATTTGTGCTTAAAATGTCTTTTTTTCAGGTTTGATCATCATAAATTGGTAGTTGCAGAAATTTCCCACATCATACGCACTCATTTGAGTGAGGGAAAACCATCATGGAAGAAATTATCATCTAATCAAAGAGATTCTTTCTTTGACTTATTTCAGGTAATCTAAGCATTGCCTAAACATTTGAGTTAGGTTAGGATTGATTAATCTCTGAATAAGAAACAGTAGGAAATTAGAAAACTAAACCTTTAAAAAACAATAAGTCATTAGAACCATGAAGTAACCTTAGGTGGGGACAAATTCAGCATAGAGAAAACTAGACATGTAATAAATTGGTGAATTTAATGTTATGATTGATGAGTGTTTTTAGATTCACCTAATTGAATATGCTAGATCTAATATGAAACTTTTTCAAGTAGTCTTGTAAAACATTTATATAATTGTGTGGGGATGTCCTTAAACCTTAATGTGCTTAAGTGTCTTTTCTGTTTTTTCATCTTCTTTTCTCCATTATGATTTTTGAGGCTATGTGATGCAGCTAACCCGAGCTGCACAAAATTGATCTGTTTTGCTCACAATACATGGTTTTTTTAATACAGAAAAAGTTTTCATGGCCACCGGAACACAAGGTTACGGTGCGACGTAACTTTGAAAGAAGAGGTGCAGCAAAGATGTCTCAGCTACTACAAGATGTCCGCAAAGACTTGGAGTATAGACCGGGTTGGATGGGAGCTGATGTGTGGCAGCAATTATTGGAACATTGGAATTCGTTAAAGTTTAAAAAAACATCTGAGACGAATAAAAGAAACCGGTCTTCTATGGATGGCGCATCTCTTCACACCGGAGGGTCTATTCCTCATCGTTTGCATTGGAAAAGAATGGTATATATTATATGTTTTTCATTATATTTCGGTACAGAAAATATACTGACTTGTTAATTTTGAAGTTTAGTATCCAAGGATGAATGGTTGTTGTCATGAGAGTAACTCAAATCAATTATAGGGATTGTGTCTAGAGATTTAACTTCTGAAAGATTTGGTCTTTTGCTTTGTGGGAAGATGAATTTATAAAGCATTTTTATAAACATAGTCAAAGAAGGAAAATCTAGTTTATAGTATAGTGACATACAGGGCACACTACCAGACCATTTATAAATCCACAAGCTCTATCATCGAACAGACATATAATGTTGGTAGGGAGTAAAAGTTAGAAATACAATTATCTAAATTAGAAGCAAACTAGTAAATCTATTAACTTTTTATATGAAATAAAGAGAATTAACTATCACCTTTAATGGAGTCCAAAGGGATGAGAAAGTAAGTTTATCTTTCTAGTAGGGAGATCCATATATGAAGTGGAATAAGATGTGAGTTCTAGTAGGGAAATCACATAATCGAACCGAACTGTTATTAAATAATCGAATAGTCTTTTAGTTAATGAACTGAATCATAATCTACTTAATAGTTTGATACGATAGTAAAAGAGAAACATATATGAAGTGGAATAAGATGTGAGTTCTACTTAGATGTAACCATGATTGAACTGTTTCTTTGTTGCAGGTGGTGTTTTGAATTAACTAACTGTACATAGGATATAGACAATTCTGTTTTTAATTATTGATCAGTGTTATCGTTTTGGTTAGAGACACTGGAGAATATGAGTATAATTTGACATGTTAAGTATCACTATACCAATATCATATACTTTGATACATAAAATTATTGAGTTCTATTTCTTTTGTAATTTGTAGAGGAAGGAAAAGGGTGCAGATCCATCATTGACCGAGTTCTATTTTCGCACACATCGGAAAAAGGATCAAAGTTGGGTTGGAGTTCATGCTGAATCTGCATATGTAAGTATTTCGGGAAGTGTTAATTTGATTGAATTTTAAATCTACACACAAGTCTTTTGGAAAATATCACTTTTATTGAATTTAGTTCCTTACTATTTTTTTCAATTTTCTTTTAGGATAAATTTGAACAGAAAAAGTTGGAGATTTCTTCTCAGAATCCAACTATTCCAGGAGAGGACGAAGCTGATAGTCAACCAACTAATGAAATGCCACCTGATTTGGATATATGGGTAGAGTCGGTTGGAAAGAAGAAAGGGAATAGGGTATTTGGTCTTGGAACCGCATCTAAGACTTTGGTTTCTGTATCAAAGAAACCCTCAAGTCTTTCAAGTGACTCTCAAGAGGTTGATGTTTTGAGAAGTCAAGTCCATGCCTTAAATGCATCGTTGCAAAGACAAGAACAAGAGAAGATGGTGATGAGGCAACAATTGCATCGACAGGAAGAAAAGATGGCCGAAGCGAATAATAAAATTTCATTTTTAATGAATCATTTAGGATTTGTTGGGTCTTCTTCTCATCCACCACAACCCATTAATGAAAGTGATCACACAAATGAAGATGTCGTCGATGAAACAGATGAAGAAGACCTTAGTAATGAATTTTGATTTGTATTTTTTTCATTTTGACTTAGTTTTTGGATTGTATTATCTTTTTAACCTGTCAAACAAATGATTAGTAATAACTTGATTTTTTGAGTCATTTTTAGTAATGACTATGTAAGTACTTCTTACCAATTATGTTCTATGAATTCAAGTTTAATTTAAATTGAAAATTATAGTTTTATTTTATATTATAGTTAAATATATATAATGGTTCAAAAGTTTATTAAAATAAAAAAATTATTTAATTTCAGAAAGAAATTTCCTGCGGATTTACCTGTGGATAGACATTTCCTGCAAATTTACCTGCGGAATTAGCTGCGGATTTACCTGCGGATTTACCTGCGCATTGTTTCCTGCGGATTTACCTGCGGAAATACCTGCGGAATTACCTGCGAAAACTATTACCCACGAAGGTTTTAGCTGGGGACATAAATCCGCAGGAAATTCCGCAGGAAACACGTTTCCTGCGGAAATTTAGCAAAATTCCGCAGGTAATTCCGCAGGAAATACGTGTATTTCTAGTAGTGTTGGATACGCGTTGGAACTACCAAAAGTACGGTGAACTTTCACGTTAACTAGTAACAAACCCGTGCATACGCACGGGTTCTAGTTTGGTACGGACATTTGTTTATATAATATATTTATTTTAAATCAAAATTTTTGGATCATAAATATCATTTTTCGTATATGAAAATATATAGATCAATAATAAATTTTTTCCCATAAACAAATATTATTTAAGTTTAGGTATTATTTAGAAAAATATCTGGATCGATAATAAATTGTCATATATAAAAATATATTTTTTCTCATATACCATTTTTTAATTAAAAATTTTTGGATCACAAATACCAACTTTTATATAAAAATATTTAGATCATTAATAGATTTTTCTCATATACAGATATTATTTATGTTTAGGTATCGTTCACAAAAATATCTGAATCAGTTGTAAATTTTTGTATGTAAAAATATTTAGATCAATAATAATTTTTTCGCGTATACCTTTTTTGAATAAATGTTTTCGGTATCATAAATACCATTTTTCACATATAAAAATATTTAGATCATTAATAGATTTTTCCTATATATAAATATTATTTATGTTTAGGTATCACTTACAAAAATATCTGAATCAATTGTAAATTTTCATATATAAAAATATTTAGATCAATAATATTTTTTCCCGTATATGTTTTTTGAATAAAAATTTATCATAAATATCATTTTCATATATAAAAATATTTTGATCAAAAATAGTTTTTTTCCCGTATACCTTTTTTGAATAAATTTTTTTGGGATCATAAATACCACTTTTCATATATAAAAATATTAAATCATTAATAGATTTTTCCCATATGCAAATATTATTTATGTTTAGAATTGTTTATGTAAAAATATTTAGATCAATAATAGTTTTTTCTTCCCGTAGAGCTTTTTGAATAAATTTTTTTGGGATTATAAATACAATTTTTCGTATATAAAAATATTTAGATCAATAATAAATTTTTTTCCATATACAAATATTACTTTTGTTTATTTATCATTTACAAAAATATCTGAACCAATAAAATTTGACTATAAATAATAGTACTATGCTACAATAGAATAATTTAAAATGTAAATAATAATTTTTTTATTAACAATTATTTAAAATGATCATAATAATCTTTTTATTAAAAAATAATTTATTAGAATATTTTTATTAATTATTTATTAGAAATAATAATAATAAAGTAATAAAAAGTGAAAAAGTGAAAAGTGAGTTGGAAAGTGAAAAATGAAAAAGTGGAAAGTAAAAAGTGAAAAAGTGAAAAGTTAGTTGGAAAGTAAAAAATGAAAATGAAAAACTGAAAAGTGAAAAGTAAAAAATGGGTTGAAAAGTAAAAAGTGAGTTGGAAAAACAAAAGATATTTCTTACTCCTAAATTATTAATTTAGACTAAGATAACAAAAATGTATGTTAATGATTTTCAGAGCAGCAACTTTTTTTATATTATAGATGTATAAACTCAGTTTTGATAGCTTCTCAATTTTTAAGGTAACATATCCTTGAAATGCACAAATAGAATGTTGAACGCATATCAAACATAACTAGTCTATAAATCTATTCTCACCACTAGTTTTCATTGTTTTCTTTTAGAGTGTGTTTGAATGAAGTATTTTAACGAAGTAATGTAATGTTTTGAGATAATTTAAAATGATATGTACAAAATATATTAATTGGATACAAAAATGAAGAATTTTAAAGTGATTCAAATTTATGGACTATTTTATCTAAATTAAACTTAATCATTTTAAAATGACATCAAAAACCAAAGATGAAATTCCTCTCATACTTCATAGAATACATTTGTTAATATTATTTTTTCAAAATTTGCAAATCGATCCTCATATTTTTCAAAATTATAAAATTGACCCCAAAAAATTTCAATAAATTACAAATTGGTCCGTAATAATTTTTAAAATTTACAATTTGGTCCTTCAAATATTTTAAAATTGCAAATTGGTACTTACTTTTCAATTTTTTAATTTGGTCCAAAAAGTTTAAATTTTATAAAAAATGACCCAAAAAATCTAACAATGAATTATCTTAATACTCCATCCAAACAAAATAATTTAATAATAATGAATTTCAATTGAATCATTTGAATTACTTTGAATTTTTAATTCTTTTAAAATTTCCAATTACCTCAAGTTATAATGACTTGACCCAAATGACTTGAGGGAAAGTAATTTTTTGAGGGATTTGAAAATGATTTGACCAATATCTCTTGTTTGGACGAAAAATATGGAAAATTGTTTAAATCATATAAATTTATGATGTATTTTATTCAAGTTAAATTTAAGGAATTTTAAATCACACTAAAAAGTAAAGAATTTGAAATTGCTCCTTCACTCTATATACTACAAATGTTAAATTGTTTATTATTAATTTTTGAAAATTTGCAAGACGGTCCTCATATTTTATAAAAATTTCAAATTCACCCATAAATTTTAAAAAATTACAAATAAGTCCTTAGTAATTTTCAAATTTTACAAATTAGTCTCTTCAAGTTTTTAAAAATTGCAAATTGGTCCCTAGTTTTCATTTCTTAAATATTTTAAAATTTATAAAAATGATCTCAAAAATTTACCAATGAATCATTTTAATATTTCATACAAACAAATGAATTTAAAAATGAATAGATTTCAATTGAATTACTTAGAATTTTAAATTCCTTAAAATTTCTCAATTACCTCATCCAAACACACTCTTAGTATTAATTTTAGAAATTTCTTAATACACCTCTATATGATGAAAAACACATCTGAAAATTCTAAAATATCTTTTGGATAGGCATATCCGAACACACTAAATTTTTAATTTTAGGTGTTTTTGGATATACATATCCGAAGTATTCCAATATTTCATTTTCAGGGGTTTTCGGGTATGAATATTCGAATTAACCAATATCTTAAATTTCTTTTGATTTTATTTGATTTCATTTTGAAGAGATATTTATTTATAATATAGTTATAATATAATTTAAGTAGTTATTATCAATAAAGAATAATTTAAATTTTTAATTGAAAATTAAATATTAAAGTAAATTTCTATATGAAATTAAACAAAGACTGCAATTATTAAATTTAGGCAGAGAAATGTAATTATTTTTTATTTATATAAAATTATGAATAGGTTTTGGATAAAATACATAAAAATTATTTTTTAATTTAATTCTAAAAGTTAAATTTAATTTTGATGACACTTTTATTTAGAAAAATAAAACTGATATTTCTATTTAATTTTTTTTTAAAAGTTTTTATCATAGATTGACAATTAATTATTAAGTTGTGATTAAAAAATTTATTATATTAACAATATATTTATATTATAATTAAAAGTTGAATGTTATAAAAATTAATAATATTAAAATAGGAGATTTAATATTTAATGAATACACAGTACGTTAACTTGTAAAAAATGATGAATAATTTATAAACTATAGGGATCATCTATAAAAAAATTCAAAATCAAATCAAATATTTTTTCAAAATAAATAAATATTTATTAATTAAATAAAAATACTATATTATAAATAAATAAAATTGAATATTTATTTATTATATTATAACTATATTATAAATAAATATTTTTACAAAATAAAATTAAAAGATATTAAAGATATTGGTTATTTCGGATATGCATTTCCAAAATATTCCAATATTGAGTTATTGGGTTATTTGAGATATATATCCGACACCATTTTCAGGTGTTTGTGGATATGCACATCTTTACGGGTAATTTAATTTTTTTTTTTTTGCGAGAAACCTCTAAAAGCATACGGATGTGCTAAGAAATTCTCTTAATTTTAGTAAAATTTTTTTTTTAGTTAATGACAAATATTTATGATGACTTTTTACATGTTTAAAAAACAAAAAATTGTATCGTACTTTTTTATATTTTATGTTGACATATTGGTCTTGTTTTTTTATATTTATAGTTAATCAATTAAAGTTTTTATCTTTATACAAGAGATATGATAAAAAATATGACTAATAATAATTAATTATTTCATATGTGAATCGTATCTAACAATGACAATTTCTGGTGATTTATTTATAAATATTTATACATTTAACAATAAAAAAGATAAATAATAAAACTAATATTTTTCATTAAATAAACTTTTTTTGAGAATGATACACAAAAAGTTGGGGAATAAGCCAAGAACCCACTCAAAAGTATCTAAATCTGAAAAGAAGCAAACTTAATCTATTTTATTTTTACATAATCACTTCTAATATCAAGGGGGTAAAGAATCAAAAAGAGTGAAGGTGTTAGATGTGCGGTCTAAATTAGCAAAAAAATCCGCACAGCTATTACCTTCCTTTCAAATGTGAGTAATAATAAAATTCATATCCAAAACAAACTTGATGCAGTTGAACCATATGTTTCTGAGCTGTCAAAGAACCTGATCAATACTAGCATAGGAGAAAGCATTAACAATCAATGTTGAATCAAATTCAACCTACAGATTATTCACTAATACTTTTTATGATGAAGCTTTCATCTCCAATATGATAAAAGCCGAGAGGATATGTCATAGGAGCGTAATATTTTTTTATTTTTTTAGTAAGATAAACCACATGTTACATTGGTGTTTTAAAAAATCAAGGTAACATAGCTATAAGTTAGCGCCTTTTTTAATCCATAAAAAAAATAAACATGTTATCTCTGTTTTTTTGAGGACCAAGGTAATATAGCTTTAATTAAGGAACCTCGCTTTATCCCTAACTTATAGAAAAGTTCTTAAAGAACTCTCCTATCAGGTATGGGAAAATTTGTTTCCTCTCGAAAAGTCTTTATTATTTCCTTCATGAAGTTGAAAATGGTAAGAGGAAGATTAACTCTGATGTTATAGGTAAAGAATAACATGAGATGCTTGTCATACTAAATAAGTGTTTCTAGTTCTTTCTCTCTTGGCAGGAGTTTTACCACTAGAAGTTTAAACCAAAACATGACAATTGGGATTAGAGAAGCAGGACTGTAGAGATTATTTTGGTTGGCAAAAAGTCAGTGAAGGTGAATTGCCTAGACATTGTTGAATTCATAATATTTAACATAACTACCAAGCTCTTCACATATAATTGTCATAACAATCAGTGATGGAGTAATTGATAAATTAATAGCATTGGCATAAAAGTATATGTTTTCCTGATGACCATGTACAACAACGGAGGCATTAAACCAGAAATCTTTAACAAGGTTAGTGGATATGGGACCATGTAGAATGTTAAAGCAATCATTCAACTTTTGTTTGTTAACAGCTTTCCTCAATTTTGGTTCAAAACGTTCGAAATCATTGAAATCAACATTCTTTTCAGTGATAACGAAAAAAGATTTGCATCCATTTTTTATAAGGAAAAAAAAGGAATTTGAAACAAGAAAACAGAGAGTTAGTAGTAGGACGTTGAAAATAGGAAAAGCCTTTGAAGCAATATTTAAACTTCAAACTTTGAAGACACGACAATTTGATAATCAAAAAGAGACTTTTCGACTTTATTATATAGTTGATCATTGTTATTCTAGTGATATGATTCTAATGCATGTGTGACACGTCGGTGTTCTAACCTCTCTTTAATTGTATTTTTTATTTTTAAATTAAATGTTCTTACTCGTCGGTGTTCCTAGAAACCGAGGTAACATTTAGCATTAAAATTGGAACCTCTATATTAATTGTATTTTTATTTGTAAATTAATTGTTCTAACCCGTCGGTTTTTCTAAAAACCGAAGGATAATTTAGTATTAAAATTGAGGGTATTTATCAAATCCTTGCCATCCACTTCATGACTATGAACGCTCGAGGCATTACCATTAGTGGTCCACGTGAAACATAAATAAATTCCATTATAAAGAAGTTCTCTATCATGAATTGCATTATGAATATCAAGAATTGTGCCTCTCAAGCAAGTATCAACATGAAGAGTTTAAGGTTTGCAAGAATGTTTGCCATGAAGAGTTCTCTATGATGAATTGCAAGAGCAGAAAGTTATTTGGTTTTAAGGTTTGTGTTCTATAATATTTATTAGAACAAAAGAATTATATATTTATATAACCCTTTTTCTGACTATCCCACTTTTTGTTCATATAAAAAATAAATGCATGCAAAAGCGATTGAAAACATCCTTGCATCTAGCATTTGATCTATCCTAAAATTATATGATTTGAAGATCTAAAATCTAGATCTTCTGGAAATTAATTTACCTAATCCTTTTTTTGGTTTTGAAAAAAGAGCTTCATAGTAATTGATCTTTCTCAGAATATCAAGGAGCTGAAGATCCAACATATGATTTTCATGGACAATTAATGTAATATTATGGGTAAAAATTGTAATGAGTTTTATTAAAAAAAATTGACCCCTTGGTTTTCTTGATAAACCGAGATAAAAGGCGCTAGTTTTTGTAAATAATAAAAGTAGAGAAACCAGGGTTCGAAACCATGCGCTAATAAACTTTTACCTTGGTGTCTTAAAAACTGAGGTGATAAGGCTTTACTTTATATGACGACCTTATTCACCTCGCTTTTATTGCCGAGGTAAAATGCATTTTGCGCCTGACATTAGAAGCGTTATTTGTAGTAGTGACTCCAATCTCTATCCTTGACCAATTCAATACCACGCAAAACTCCACAAAATTCTGTGAAAAGAGAAGATTTTCATCTAAGAGGCTCGGAAAAAGCTAAGGAGAACTCACTTGTGTTCCTTTGGAAGATTCCACCGCAACCCGGAGAATTGGAGTTTTACACAAAGGAACCATCGACATTACATTTCATCCAACCTAAGGGAGGAGGGTTCCAAAAAATTCTTTACTTAAAGGGGCCCTAGGAGGATTAATCTTGATTTGGAACGACTTGAGGACTTGAAAATCAAACAAATAATGTCAAAAATAGTGCGTAGAATTTGCACAACAGATTTTCATTTGTCTAATGATTGAGGCTTTCACATGGACGCAGTTGGGCTTCTTGTTGAGGAAACAAACAACATTTATTGCTTCCCAATTGGCATTTAAAACTAGAATATATGCATACAACTTTTATCATAAAAGAACCTTGAGGAGAGGAGGCTTTTAAAAATACATTCCAAAAATTAAGGATTGAAATATGAAAATTATAAATTAAGAAGATCTGACAACCAGTTCCAGAGCTGAGTGGCAAAAGAGCAAGAGAAAAACAAATACAAATGATAAGAGTTCTCGACATGCTTATTATAGAGAAAGCACTTGGAAATAACATTAAAACCCCGGCAAATGAGTTGCTCATCCGTAGGAATTTTTGTCGTGATGCATATATATATATATATATATATATATATATATATATATATATATATATATATATATATATATATATTATCAATATTAATTTTAAAAATTTGTAGCCGATGTTAATATTTAAATATTTTTTTAGTAATTTTTATATATTAGTGAAAAATATTTTATTTTTATTTATATCTATAAGGGACCATTCATATTGATGTTTATAAATATTTATCAATGACAAATATGTAACTCGTTATTTATCGATGACAAATATGTAACTCGTTTATTTTTATATTACTCAATGACAAATATTTGTCATGTGTATTTTATGTATTAATAATAATTGGCTAGTCCATCATTTAGCCAAAAAAATACGCAACACAATAATATGTTTGTGTAAACATTGGGCCTTGGGCCGATATCAATCAAAGCTAATTTGTGGGGTTTTCCCCTTTTCAAAAAAAATTAATATTATACTCCCTCCATTTTAAAATGAGTGTCATTAAAGTTTTTGTAATTTTACTAAATTAACTTTATTAATATATTGAAACTAGTGTACCAATTAATAATTAAATGACACAAATAAAAAATAACAATTATTTTTACATTGAAAGTGAGAATGACATTCATTTTAAAACAAATTTTTTTCTCTAAAACAACATTCATTTTGAAACTGAGGGAGTAAGAGGTTTTGATATTTTAATAAAGTGGCGCGGTAAATTTATATTTTCCTGTAAATATTAGTTTATACATGAATGCAAATTTAATTTTAAAAGGTGGGACATGTTTCTAGAAGAGTAAAGTCATATAAGGATTTATTTGTGTTTATGGTGGTAGTTGATTAATATAAGTTTATATAAGGATAGTAAAATGAGAAAAAAATAATTTTATTATAACTTAATGCATCTTTTGGTCTCTTAAGTTAATTTAAGTTTTTACTTTAATTTCTTATTGAATAAATCTTACATATTAGTCCCTTGATCTATAACAATTTTGTAAATCAGCTTAATCTCTTTTGTTAAATATTGAGAAAACACGTTAACTTTTGCAGATATGGCAGTCTAGGTGGTATTGCGTTATCTTACACTACTTTTATAAATATTTGGAATTTATTAGCTTTGTAATGAAAGGCTTGATACCCCGTAAAACTTAATTTCATTTCATTTTGTGACCAAAGTTGAAACACTAAGAGGAGAAGAAGACAACTGCAAACCCTAGTTCCTTAGAAAACGAAGTAAGACGAAAATGAAAGTGCTTGAAGAGAAACAAATACCACCCTCCATTATTCAAAGGTACAAATACTGATAACTCACAATTTGTAAAATAATCAAACCTTATTACTTGACTTTATTTTGTTGCTAGCAAGCTTTTTTAGGTTAATTTAAATTTATTTTCCTGCTTTAGTTTATTTTGTTTAAAGCACAACATGTGCTCTCTTTTGTGAGTTTAATGTGTTTGTCACTTGTGTATGACTGTTTTATGATAAATTTGGGCACAACAGAACTAGAGTGTCACTTCAAGCACAATTCCAGCAGGTCTTAGAGGAAAAAGAGGTTATAAGGATTGAAGGTCCTTGGCATTAGAGAAAACATGGCAACAATGTGAAAATTGGAGTGTAAGTGAGCTTGAAAATTGAATGGATATGATTAAACACTACTAGAAAAAATAATGCAAAAGCTACTATGCACAGAATTGCACATGTTGTTGTCTCCCTGCGCAACAGACCTATTGCAGGACGTGTTGTCCCATGTGTGCTTGAATTGTACTACCTGAAGCTGACATGAAGGAAATGAGAAGGACTAATTTTTGTTTATTGAGCCAAAACAAGGAATATTCACAAGTCCCATAATACAATGACAAGACAAAACTCTAAAAGTTAGAGGGTATAAAAGACACCTTTGGGAAAAACTGGAGAGATGTTTAGAACTTGAAAACTTGCGAAATTACTCTAAAAAATATCATATTGAAGAAGAAGAAGAATAAGAAGTTTGAACCTGTAGTGAGGTGTTATTTCACTCCTCCCTCCATTGAAAAAGTGTTGAGCATCCTGCGTGATAGAACTCACCCTTATAGATTGAAAGGAGTAGAGTTCCATACTTAGATTTATATTTTCTTTTAGTTATTGTTAAGAGATATTGCATGTACGAATTTGTGATGTTGTATTTATTTTATCCACTATAAGCTAAACCTCTTTATGTTGAGCAATGTGAAATTTAATGAAAATTAATATTTTGTGTTAACATGGTGTTGTATAAAGTAATATTTTATGTTAAATATGTAAAATAATGTTATATATTTGTTTCTTTGCTTGATTGTAACATCCCATACATATATGTCTGGAATAATACGTATGTAGAATTAATTTTAGGTATTAAAAACAAAAATAGGCATCTAAATTACACCATGATCAATGTATGATACAAAACATATGTACTAGTAAATGAATAATAAACATGATATCTCAAAATAAATTACACGATCCAAATGATACAACGGAAACTAAAAGAACCAGTTGAACCATCATCAACGTCCTACTCGGGTCGTCTTTACTTTTGCCTTAGTCTTTCCTCGAAGTACCTAAAATAGCAACATGAGTGGGGTGCGATTACTAAATCTTGGTGAGATCTAGACTAAACCATTGAGTCTGCTTGGCTCTACAAGGTGTACTAGTACTATTGACACAACGGTTTATTCCAATTTGTATACCACATAAGCATACAAGTATCACTCATAGAATCTAAATGATTCGCCTCTAGTGTATTTGACGCCTACCATCTTCACACTATGCTTCAATTACCTCAAGAGTCTTATAGTATAGTGAATGTCTTTCCCCGACCAATAACTCCTCATTCGAAATGGGATTCGGGTCACAGAGCATTCACGAACTGCGAAGAAATCTTTCCCCAACCAATAAATCTTCAATCGAGTTAGGATTCGTGTCATGGAGAATCCACTCGTCAATGGACATCTTTCCCCAGTCAATAAATCATCGCTCGAGTTGGGATGCGCGTCACCGATTTCCATCACGAAGTGAAAAGTCTTTCCCCAACAACAGTCGTCATTCAAGTCACGGGCTCAACCCATCTTTAACTTCAAAACATAAGTTATTGGAATATTGCCCTTTCGGCTCGCCCGACGACTTCGCCTCGCCTACGCATCCAGCTCGCTGGGCGAATTTTCCCTTGTTCCTCATTTTTGCTTTGGTTCTTTTCTTGTTCACTTGAACTTGCACTTGTTGCACTATTTCTCTTGTTTTACTTCACAATTAGCAAACACATACCACATGCAACAATTATATGCATTAAAGCTCTTATTCAAGCAAACATGGGGACTTCAATCATCAAAAGCATTAAAAAGATCTTTAAAATATTAAAATTTGGTTTGGAATTTATATGCATATTTGACACTTATAAGTGACTATACTAGAGATAGACTAGGAAGAAAAATCAACTCATGAAAGTTGTTTGTTTCTCGTTGATAATCTGATTCACCAAGAAACAATCAACAATAGCATTGTCAATAACTGAAGCTGAGTATATTACAGCATCTAGATGTAGCACTCAAATCCTTTGGATGAAAAGAGAGCTAGAAGACTTTAAGATATACTAGAGTACTATCCTATTCTTTGAGATAATACTTCTGTTATTTGTTTATCTAAGAATCCCATTTTACATTCTAGAGCTAAGTATATTGAAATTAAACATCATTTTATACGAGACTATTTTTATAAGGGAATTTTAAATTTTAAATTTATTGATACAGATCATCAACGGGCTGATATCTTTATAAAACCCCTTGCTGAAGATAGATTTGTTTTCATTCTAAAAAATTTGAAAATGCAGTTATGTCGAGAATGAAAAGATGAAAATCTCATAATGGTTATTTCTCACAATGATAAAATGAGACTCTGAGATTTAGTGTTTCTAAGCGGTGTGTCTACTGAAGTATGAAGGTCTCATGTATCAGAAGCTTCCTAAGTCAGATCATTTTAGAAAATTTATGTCTTATGGACTCTAAAGCGTTTATTACATTAATTGATGTCAAGCAAGCGAAAGGTTTTTGGTTAAAATTAAGATATTTGTCTTACTCTAAAACACGTTTAATGCTTGAGTGACACATTGGGAGAAGTTATTTTCCTTGTAAATAGGTAAAATCTCGCACGCCACACCTTTATCATATCTTTGTACTATTCAAGATTTCTTATCATCATTGAAAAAATCTCTATTTAAACTCACTTCACTCACATTTCACACACTACGCCCTTTTCATCCCACACTTTCTCTCTTTCAAACCAAAATATTTCTCCGCAAATGAAACCCTTGTTCTTCACCATGGCTGATCATCAAAAACAAACTGAGTCCTCTCAACAACAAGAATAATCTTAAGAACAACCAAATGAAGGAATTCAAGAGATGCAACTATCTACTGCAATCAAGGACTTGGAAGTTCTTAGTGAGATGATCGTTGATTTTGAAAATATCAAAGACAACGATTATGACCTCATCGGAGAAGTGAAACAGGGGGATTGGAAGAGTATTGCAACCTTCTCAAAGAGCCAGTTTACCGTGAAATAGTGAAGCAATTTTTGGATTCATGCTACTGGGTCAAAGCTTCAAATCTCTTCATTCATTCTAGGAAGTCATCTTGATCTACTTACTCTCAATTTAACCCACCACCTCCTCCTCATGATACCTTTGAAGTTATCTCCACTTCTCAACGCACATAATCTTCTAAAACCATCCCTTTTGAAACTCACCCCTCTGAAAAAAAACAAACCCACCAAAATTTAAACCATCAAATCCCTAACCTTATGTAATTTTCCAACCATAACTACACCTTCCATAACCATTATACCTGAACCACTTCTACCACAAATTCTTGAACCACTTTGTTGCACCCCAATTTTTTACCACTGAAATCCCACCATAGCCTAAGTACTAGGATCATCATTGTCATCATAATCATCATACATTTATCATTTTCTAACCAAAAATACAAGAAAATTGTTGTTTGTTGCTTGTGTTCTAAGACATGAGACTGATCAAGAAGAATTTGAAGAAACTAGGGTTTTGAGGCCCACAAAGAAATTCAACATTCTTCCATGATTCAAAGGGTTCTTAAATAAATATCAAGTCCCAAAGATAGATCAATGCAAGATCAATCACCTTTAAGTTCATCAGAAGCTCCAATTAGGGTTTTGACGTAATTTCTATGGAGGGTTGACTTTTAATCAGGAGATGGTTCCAAGACTCAAAATATGATTGAAGGGCATCCAAGTAAACATTATAGTTCATTAATATCATTCATTTGAAGAGGAGATCTTGATTCATTTGAAAATCACAAGACAACCATTCATCTGGAAAAAGTGAACTGTGTAAGTCAACCTTTGACTTTTGAGGAAAATAGTCAACCATGGACTTTTAAGGATCCAAATCATCATCATATGGATATTGTAGACATTTTATCAAAGAAAATTCAAAGAAATCATCAAGAATCAAAAAGTCAAACTAGGGTTTTTAAGTGCATTTTGACCTAGTTCATGGATCTCAAAATTTCACCTACACAACTCAAAAAACTCCCAACATAAAAGTTGTAGATCTTGGCAAAACAAACAATTTATCACAATGGAACTTTTTTTCAAAAAGTGATTATTTTGAGAGATATGGAATTAAGAAGATAATTTTCAAAGACTTGGAAAATTTTTCAAGTGTTTTACTTGGATTTTTTCATAACTTTATGGCCATTTTTCTCAATGATCCAAAAGGAGTTTGAGGAAACTTTCAACTACTCATTTGAAGTATGTAGCAAGGGATTTCCAAAGAGCTAAGTAGCATGAAAAATCCATGGCTCCATTCATGAGATATGATTTTGTCAATATGCCACCATGAACACTTGAAGAATGATGAAGAACATGAAGAACAAATTTGAATTTGTTCAAAATCTGCAAGAATCTTCAAAGTACAGCCCCTCTAACTTGTTTAAGAGGCCATAGTCAGAAGATTACACACTCTTTAGGGATATAATCCAAGTGCTTAAGCCATTAACCATTGAATCATTTCATTTCAAGCATAAAGGTTACACTTCCATTCTAATAAAGTGACTTTAATCACCAACAACTCTTGCATTGAGATCCTAACTTGTTTCTTACGTCCCAAAAGCAAATTGAAACCAACAAGCAAGCCTCTAAGATCATATCAAAGTCCTTGCAAGCATGCTGAAAGTTTCTACCATCCATTGAAACCATAACTTTCTCATTTCTTCACAAAGAAGCAACATGGTACAAAATCACATGTGAGCTTCAAATCAATGAGATTTCTCTCTCCACAAACCGTAATTCTTGCCTATGAATAGAGGGCATTGCTCATTGCATCAATTACACCAGAATTCTCCAAGTCCATAGTCACTTGAAATTCTCCATTTTTCTCATCTTTTCACTTTTATAGTGAATTCTTGTTCTAAGAGTTCTGGGTGTCAAACAAGAGTTTGAACAACTTCTAAACATCAATTAGAAGCTGTCCATACCTCCCTTAGCCTCTCAAACACTTCCAAACCAAAAATCACTTTTCAACCTCCATTAAAGGCCTTTTTAAGCTCATAACTTGTCATTTTTCAAACCAAACACTTTCAAACCAAAAAAATTGTTCTAATAGATTCTATTTACTATATTGAAGCTATTCAGAACCCCTAAACACTTTCCAAACACCTATAACCAGAAATCACCCTTCAAAGTTTCACTTTAAAGAACATTTGAACCAAACTTGCCAAAACAAAATCCACTCGTGCGTTTTGAGGCCTTTTATGTTTGTTAGCTTATAAACATCATATAGAAGCTAACCAAACTTCTATTTTGGATTTGTAACACCATTTCCATAACTAACTCGCCATAACTTTTTCTCTTTCAAGTGGAATTCGAGTTTGTGGTTAAAGGTACAATCAACAACTTTTGAGCATCCTAAAAGCTTCCCTGAGGTTCATAGAAGCTGTGTGAATCTTTGATACACTCCCAAGTCCTCTCATTTGTGCTACATGAATCCATTTTCAGAGGTAACTTTCTTGATTTCGTGCATACTTGTTTGAGCAGTGTTTTGATTGAAACTTGTTCCTATTCTATTTAGAATCATGTAAGGATTAATAGCCCTAGGGATTTAGGGCCTGATTGTGTGTTTTGATCATTTAATTTGATTTTGAATTTTTAGGGTTCTTAAGGTTTTTCCAGAAATTCACATTTATCTCTGATTATTAATGTTATTTAATGATATGGTTAGTTCCGTGATTAAATTCTGATCATTTTAGAGTCATAATTTGCCAAAATTGATTGAGTTTTGAGAAAGTTTGAATTGAGTCATGGATGTTGTTGTTGTGTTCATCGTGAGGAAGAAGAAGATGGTGTTTGCGCCATCTCTTCATTTTCAAAAATAAGTTCATTTTATTTTGAATGGTGGGTGTTCATTAAACGAATTCATCGTTTAGTCCACTTGGTCACCAATGCGCCCTTAGTCCTCTTGCCCTCAAAGTCTGGGGTTCGAACCCCCCTCGCCCCAGACTTTTGTTTTATTTTCTCATTTTTTCCATGTTAACTAAACTTCATATTTTATGAACTGAGTGTGTCCCTCTATCACCACACACACGCAACAGGGTTGGTTAGTATTTTGAGTGGCAAACTAAAGGTCATGGGTTCAAGCCCCATTATCCACATATCCTTATTTTTTTATCACATGTTTATTTTAGTTTCTCATTAAACTTTGGAAAATCATAAAAAAATAGTAGATTAGGTCTTTTTAATCCCTTTTTTTTGTGTGTTTTATTTACTTTGAGTATTTTCATACCATGTTAAAAAATCACAAAAATATTTATTTTATCATCATTTAAAAATTAATCAAAAACATGTTCTTTTATGTTTGAAAAACCAACTAAAAATTGTTTTATTTTAATTATTACTTTGTGAATGTTTGTTAATATTTGTTTAGGGTTAGGTTAGAGTGTCTTTCACTTATCTATGTACCCTTAGACCTTTTCTCCTAAAGAAATTGGTATTTAACAATCAAAATTAATTAGGTTTAGGTGTATGTTTCAAAACCCTAATTTCTAATACCCTAATTTGAAAACTTTAGGTTTAAAACCCTAACCAAAAAATTTTGCAACATGTTAATCTTTGTTTATCCATGTTTATCTTTGCACACACTTGTTGATTTTAATCCATGTCTTTGTACTTAAACGTTAAACTTTGTCATGTACATATACTTGTTGACTTTATATCCCTGTGATTTGTACTTGTTATTATTTTTATTTATCTAACCCAATGTTTAATCATCACATTAATCATTCATTCATACATGATTTGAATCCAAGGGCTTAGATACATCCATCTCTTGCTTGTTAACACTCACTTGTTTGTTCTTGTACATACATGAGGTATTTATTGTTAATTGTTTAAGCTTGATGTTTTATCCAAAGGATGAGAATGATATTGACTAAATTGTCAAGGTACCTAAATTCTTTTCCAATCTCTTTTAATTTTGTGTTAAGTATTTTAAAGCTTTTCACTTGTTTGTGGTTTAGTATTGTTAAAGCTTAGCCAAAACCCTTTTGTTTTGAAACCTTGGTATTGAGAATAGAATTTTTCCTGGTGAAACTATTCTTAATCCATTGATCTTATTTTTAAACCTTGGTGTTAAGAGATGAATTATTCTCGGTGAAACTTCTCTTAACCCATTGACCTTGTATTTTAAGGCTTGGTCCTTCTTTGATTTGTTTTAAAATTTGTTAAGTATTTTAAAGCTTAACCTTTTAAAACTTATTAGGTATTTTAAAGCCTAATACATTTTCAACTTGTTAAGCATTTTAAAGCTTAACCCTTTTTAACTTATTAGGTATTTTAAAGCCTAATCTTCTTTTAAACTTGTTAAGTATTTTAAAGCTTAACCCTCCTTTTAAAAACTTTGTGAGTATTTTAAAGCTCACACCCAAAAAGATTTTGGCCACTTTAGCCCCCATTTTCCCTTTTTCTTAAAAAAGAAAAAGAGGAACTACAGAAGCTCTGACTTCCCTTTTGCACTTAAGGGGTATGTAGGCCTAAGATGCGATGTCTTATCGAGCTCACTTTCAAAACCTTCTCTTCTCATCCCCACCCTCTATTTCAAACAAGTTTTTCACATAGGATTTTCACATAGGATTTTCATAAAAAAAAGGTATTTATAAACAAAAGATAATAACACAAAAACAAAGAGGTTCCCATGGAGTACCATGGATATAAGAGGTGCTTAAAACCTTCCCCTTGTATCACAAACCCTCCGTAGGCAGAACTCTGATAAGTTTATTAGTTTTGATTTTAAAAACTTCTGTGGGTTTTATTCTCTCTTTCATCCATGACTTTAGTCTCACCAATTTCAGCGCTACAAAAAAAGTTGCGACTCTGCTGGGGATATTGATCAAACTATTGGTGTATCTTTGGAAGGGTTGACCCAATCTTTGTTTTTGTTATTATCTTCTTTTCTTATTATCTTTGATTCTACTCTTATTACCAAGGTTTAAAAAACAAAGAGTTTGGTTGAGCTTTAACAATACAAAACCATTTTAAAAGACAAGGTAAAAAGCTTTAACAATACTTTAAACACTAGATAAAGAGAATAGGGAAAAGAGTTTGAATACCTTGACAATTTTAGTCAAAAATATTCTCATCCTTTTGGACAAAAACAAACAATCTTAAACATTCAACAATGGATACCTCAAGTGTGTGTGTGATATCATGTGACACAAGAACAAACAAGTGAGTATGATAATCAATAAGTAAGAGAGGTGGATGTATCTAAACCCTTGGATTCAAACTCATCTATGAATGATGAATGATTGATATGACAAATAAACATAGGGTTAGATAAGAAATACATAAGAGAAATTAACAATATAATGGTTAAAATATCAATTAAGTACAAAACATGGATTAAATAAACATGTACAAGATAACAAATTTAATTAATAGTGGATAAACAAAGATCAACATGTTTTTTTTTGGTTAGGGTTTTAAACCTAGGGTGTGTTTTGTTTCGGTGCTAGAAAAATAATTCCTAGGAATCTGAGGCTGGAAATAATTATTCCTTGGTTTGGTAGATGGGAAAGAAAAAAATGCCTTGGAATAAATGCTACTCATGAAATTGTAAATATTTATTCCCATGTCAAAGGGTGGGAATCTTTTATTTTTAAAATTTTAAAATCATAAATAAAATAAAATTCAAAATTATTCCAAGGAACCTTAATTATTTACCAAACAAGTTGATGGAAATAAAATTCCTAGAATTAACATTCCTAGGAATAACATTCCTGGAATTATAATTTTAATCTCTCAACCAAACACACCCCTAGGGTTTTTGAATTAGGGTTTTAAATTAGGGTTTAAACATAAACTCCTAAACCTAATTAATTTTAATCGTTAAATACCAATTTCTTTAAGAGAAATGGTCTAACGGTTCATGAAGAAAGTCAAAGACATTTTATTCTAACTCTAAACACATATGTACAAAACATTCATAAAGTTCTATGAAAGAAATAATCAAAACAAAATGATTTTTTAATTGATTTTTCAATATAAAAGAAATATTTTTGATTTACTTTTAAAATGATGATAAAATAAATAATTTTGGGATTTTTTAACATGGTATGAAAATAGTCATGAAATAAATAAACCATACAAAAAAGAAGGGATAAAAAAAATTAATTTTACTATTTTTTATGGTTTTTTGAAGTTCAATGAAAAAACTAAAAAAAACAAGTTATAAAAAATAAAGGGGTGTGGCCACTAGGGCTTGAACTCAAGCCCTCCCACTCAATGCACAAAACATCAACCAACTGAGTTGCGCGCGTGTGGTGATCAAAGGATGATCCCAGTTCAATTCAACCTATAACAAGTTGTGAAAACATAAAAAATAAAATAGCAAAAAGGTCTGGGGCGAGGGGGATTCGAACCCCAGACCTAAGGGTCATGAAGCGCTTTAAGAGGAAAGTGGAGAACCAAGTGTGTTGGATACGATGTAGTCACAAACAAACACACACCATTCAATATAATATAAAAACGCACGCTAAATTGGAATTTTGAATTTCTGAGCAACTTCATCTTCTTCGTTGAAGAAGAACAATCAACAACCATGGACAAATTCAAACTTTCTCAAAACTTAATCAAATTTGAAAATTCAAGACCCTAACATGCTCAGAATTAACACACGAATACAACAATATGATTAACATAAATTAAAATATATTCAAATTCATGAATTTCTGGAAATCAGTGATGAACCCTAAAATTGATTTTTAAAATTAAACTCCTAGCTTAAACAATCAATTATCAAAACCTTAGGGCTATCAATTAGCATGTAAAAACGAGCATTTTGGTATCAAGAATTGCATGAATTGAGCTCCATTCAAGGAAGCTCAAAGTTGAGTTACATACCTCTGAAAATGAGGTCGAGCAGAGTGTTTGAGAGGACCTGGGAATGCTTCAAGTATCTGGACACCTTGAGGGACCTTCAAGGAAGCTTTTGGAATGCTCACAATGCTTTGATCATCCCTACAAATACTAACTTGATACCACCTGCAAATGGAAAAAGTTATGGCTAGAACTCAATGTTCTAGTTGTTACATGCATTCATACTATCATGAATTTCATAGTTCTCTTAGAAGCTTATAGGGGCCTTTTCTACTCAGATTCTGATTTCAGCAACAAAATTGACTTCACACCACTACGTGCTTGAAAGTTAATGATGGAACAACTCCGCCGGGTTTTCACTGAAATGAGAACAGAAATGGAGACTGACGTGAATCAAGGTATGGAGGTTATTCAAGCCTTTTCTCTTTGAGAAGAAGAATTGAGACAGGTTCCTCAAAGGCCAAAGGTAGATGTTAACCCTTCTATTTATAGCTTATACCCTGCTGGACTTAGGCTTTTAAACACAACTAATATGCTTTTACAAATCAGCAATAACTTTTGCTACAAACAAGACCTTCAATCTTTAGTTTCCTAAAATGTCTCCATATTTATAAATTGTATAAAGATGTATATTCTTCAAATATTCTGATCAATTCTCCTGACATGTCAAATAAAATAACGCTTTATATGCTTGTATCATATCCCTGAATATTCTCCACCAATCTGCAGTTGTTAAATCATAATTGATTTAACTGATTCACTTCAGCTCCTGGTGTGAAGTTGTGACATCTCATATGACATGTTATTCCATATGTTGAAATGGTTCAACATAACATGTTCTAACATTCTAGTGGAACTTCTTGTTGTACATGTTCTTCTTAGTAGGTTTCTACATTACATCATTCCTTCTATTAATTTTTTTTACAAAAATTAAGCCAATCCTAAAACTAGAGAACTTACAATGATGATGAGATTGTTGCATAAAATTATTGTTAATTTGGTTTGGTGATAGTGCTGGAAATTAATTGTGTTGTGTTTATGTGAGTTTTTTTAATAATTGAATTGGTTTTGTTGTTTATAATTGTTGAAGAATGTTTGTTGATAAATATGTGGACACTAAGTGTTTGTCTAATTGCTTGAGATAGTTGTTTTGTTCTTGATTTTGATTAATGGCATGAAATTGGAGTTAATTATTGAAGAATTATAAGTATTGATGATGATGAATAAGTGTGGAATTGGTTGAAGGCTTGATGCTTAATTGCTTGAATTGCATGATTAGTGATAATTGTTATACTTGGTTCTTGATCCTTACTTGTTATCCATGAGTGTTGTCAATTTTGGAAGTTAATTGTTGATTCTTAATTGGTGTTGATGTTGAATTAATGCACATAAGCTTGTTGCCATGAAGGTGATGGTGATGCTACTTATTGTGTTACTTAATTTCATCTTGAATCCAATAGTCATGATTGTGGATGTGCATTGAAGTGAACTTGAGAATTACTTGTAGTATGGGACATTGTTTCTATCATTGAATTTGAGTTTTTATGCATAATTGTCGATTCTTGAATTGTTAAGCTACTTGAAAATTAACATTGTTGATATGTGGTGATTCTTGAAATGAAATAAACATATTAATTGGTAACCAAATTCTTGAATATGTGGTATCCATGCTTGTTGATGTTTGAATTAAAATTGTGTAATAAACTTGTGGTTCATGAGAATTAAAGTGTTGCTAATGCTTGAGTTTGCTTCATGAAAATATTTAGAAAACATGTGAATAAAGTGTTGTTGAATTCTAATTGTTGATTGTGTTAGTTCTGTATTTTATGATTGGCAGGTTTTTGTAAAACAAATAATATGAAAGAAAAGATAGGACATATTTGCTATTGAACAGGTAAAAAAGATGTCCTACAAGATGTCGTAACATGTTGGGTTAAAGACTTTCAACATCTGGAACAACATGTCCTATAAGGAAGCACAAGATATCATGCTTGCTGAGTTGAAAGATTCAGTCTGATTTGAATAATGCATAATAGCCTATGAATATTATGCAATCTTTACGGACGCAAATTTAAAGGTTGAAGAAAATAAAGAGGAATATTGAAGAATAAATGACTTTTTATAATTGGATACAATTTAAAAAGATTTGATTGAAGACTTATTTTTTGTAGTAGATATTACTGATTTGTAACAAAAAAATATACTACAATTAGAGGCCCAATTCCAGTTGGGAATAGGTTATAAGTAAAAGCATTATAACCTAGAAACAAAATAAGCTAGCCGAGAATAGAAACGATGTAATCATTATGGCTAGGTTGCTAAACCTCCCGATCCGTGGGAACATTGTTATGCACTTGGCTTGTTGCTTAATTGCTGATACAAGATTGTAATAGAGCTTATTTGAATGTTAATTGATGCCATTATGTGCTGGAAATCGCTTCTATGTTCATGAACTTTAATTTCGGTTTCAGCCGACTTTTTTGTCGATTTTGGTACTGTTCCGTTTTGAAAATCGTACTTTCAGGCCGATTTAATAAAAACTGACCGCATTTTTGAATTCTTTGGCACGCTTGTAGGTTACCATGTAAATTTCATTTGATTCCGACAACTTTGGTTTTTGATTATTTTTTCTGATTTTGATGCTTTGTCGGTTCGATTGACATGTACATATCTTGTTTAGCTTCCATTTGACTTGTATCCATGTTTGGTTAGTATTTGTATTTCATTGCACTTGTGTTTGCTAGTTTCAGATACATTCCGCATGTACTTTGTTTGTTTTACAAAACACTTTGTGCCGTTTTGAGCTATTTTGTTTTTGTTTTTGTACATATAGCCTATTTCATCATTCTAGGTTGCTTCATTGTTATTTATAATGTGTTTGTTAAGTGTGAACAAGGGTTCCATAGCTTGAGGCCAATGCAGTTACTTAGAATTATTTCTGAACCCTAATTTGGTTTAGATGATCATCTTATCCTTTCTTTCATGGGTTTTTTTCGATATTTTCCCATTCCTTTTGGAATAAATAAAGTTCAGTTGCAACTTTGTTGTATTTATAGCGTGCGATGCGCTCAGGTATTTTTTGCGCCAACACGAAGCTAAACTCCTTACAAACATTGGTTGGGCGATTAAGCATTAAGTCTATGTTTAGTTCGTGAGCTTAGTCACTTAAGGAAAATCTCCCATTCTAGGTTCTTGATGATAAGCAATGAAAAATTTTCTCTTAGGTTTGTGAGCTTAGTCAGATGTAAAATCCCAACTTGGTTCGAGATTTGCTTGGTGTAAAATCTTGGTTTAGCTCATGGTCAGCATGTGTAAAACCCGATTTAATCCTAAGGATGGAAAGTTCAAAACTCTCCAGCGGTTTGAGATAACTCCGTATAAAATCTCGATTTAGATTGGAAACTAACTGCTAAAAATTATAGTTCGTGTTAGGAAGGAAGACTAACTACTTCAATCCATTATTTGCTGTTTGATAGGAAGTTATTCTGAAATTTCATTTTTTCTTGTATAAGGGGGTTGTGAGTTTAATCTACTAAAAACTCATAGGCATTGTTTGATACTCTTAAGGATTTCGTGACTTTAACAAATGATATTTCTCGTAAGATTTGAGTGTATTTCTTGAGACAGAAATCTAAAATCTTTAACAAATTAAAGTTGAGGTAGAGAATCAAACTTACATAAAAATTAAGTATTTGCAGTCAGATAATTGAGAATTGAAAAGAGTAGACTAATTCGAATTTCAATAGATTCTATGAAGAACATAATATTTAAAGGCATTTCACGTTCATATGGAACAACTATAGACTCATCCTCCTCTTCACACGCACACCCCACAATTAGTAACAACACCTCCCCTATATTGTATAATTTTCCTTCTACAATATTTCACTTAATTCATTGGTGCCTCAAGTGATTTTAGGAGCAGGTCTGTGTCACCATGTGATGTGAGTTAAAGAATTCCTTGAGAAACTCCTTGTATTTGAAAGACTTTAAAATAGGATAATCATTCTCATCACCGGTTTCTTGTGCTGGCTCAATGAGACAATCATCTGACGGAGCTATGAAAAAAGCAGCACTTGTGCGAGTATGACTTGAATTGGTCACAGCTCGATGTTCAGCACTTATTAGCTTACCTTTACTGATTATCTGTATCCAATATTGTAACACACCACAAATCAATAAAACTTGTTACATTATATAGTTAGTTATTAAGCAAAGTAACTGCCAAAATAGGTTGATTATTAAGTGTACCTCTAACAAATGGCCTATGTTGATGACAAATGCATGAGGAAGAGGCTTAACAGTGATCCACTTTCCATCCTTTAATACTTGAAGGCCAGATACATCATCTTGCATTAAAATTGTGATGAGGTAAGGATCTTTATGTTTGGTTAGACCTAGTGTTAAACTCGGTTTAGGACATGGTGGATAATGATTAACTGAGATAATCATTGATCCGGTAAGATCGTTATCAAAGTATCCACACTTCAGACCGAGCCCTTCACTAATCAAATCCAAGATCCTCGATCCCAAGTCCTTAATTTTAATCGAAAAATTCCCAACGCATTCTCTGCAAGAAAACGTACCGATCTATAAAAATTTATAACTAGTTGCGCACAGTGGTGGAATATACACAAGGTATTCATTTTTATTTACCTGTATGTAGTTGGATTTTCAGGCCATAAGTGTTGCCATTGCTCCAAAGGATGAGAAGGGTGTCTAAGACTGTCCCTCCATAGATGAACCTTTTCTGTTTCATATCTCAGACTGCTAGTAAATATCTTACATGTCTTCAAATCGTCGTCAAGATACAAACTATGCTTGTACTCATTTGGCATCTGAAACACCTCTTTGAAAACACTCATTGTTTCGTTCATTTCATTCAGCGAGATTCCATGATTGATAACCTGGTAAATCAAAGAAATGTTAGATTTCCGTTAAACATGTGCTACTATATATATTAAAAATTGACGATTACAATTCGTAACAAAAGTAAAGCATTTAGCATGAACATGAAAGAATCCAAACTCCTTAGCAGCCTTGATGATTTTCTGAATTGTATTTGCTCTATCACCATTCTGTGCTTCATTGAGATCAATTATTGGGATGCTGTGGCTGAATGGAATTTTGAGATCCTCCCCTGGTCTTGTTTCTGGTGGAAATATGTAGTTCTCAGGCACAGATTGGATATTGGACCAATTTGAAACAAGTTTCTCCATATCCCTTTTAGGTATAGTTTGATTATTGGTCAGTACACAATGCTATTAATGGCAAAAATTTGGGAGAGGTATATGGTGCATTATTATATTTTTTTAATTTAACAAGACAGCATGAAATTGTTGACCCGAATAAATTAATGGCTCTAGTCATGTGGTTTGGTTGTATAGTTTGATATATTGTATTTGGAGATAATCACGAGATAAGATTCATCATATCACAGTTGTCATAAGTTGGTTACAAAGTCATATTCTTTTCCATTAGGAGTTTGGTGTATCATATGGCATAATTTTTAAAATGTGATATTTATAGATGTGATTAAGGAAGAGGTTAGGTTTCTGGACTTATTTGTTGATCAAGAGGTCCTTTTTATTGCATAATAAAATAAAATATGGTATAACACTTCACACTCAACATCCAAAATATGATATAACACTGAAAAACACTCAATCACTAAAACCACAAAAATCATAAATGTAACATAGTTCAGGCATATTAGCTAGCAAATATTTGGCATGCATAGTTTTAAGATAATCAATTCACAAGTTACAATTTTATCAATAAACATGAATGGACAGTCATTAAGATACATGAAACAATCTTAAACATGCTTCGAGTGTTGGGACCCCAACTTGAGATTTCACACAAGAGAGTAAATTGTATGGTTTGAAAATTACGTGGTTATAAAAAACTTTGTAAGATAAAATCAAAGTTTAAAAATATTTTAAAAACCTAGTAGCGAAAAATAAAAAACAAAAGATAAATTGCATAGATTAAAAAGTTAAATGAAGAAGAAGAACACTAAGATATATAAGTTCAGCCAAAAATGACTCCAAGAATTAATCTTGAGAGTTTCCAATAAATGTTGAGAGCTTTTAGTAGGAAATACTCACGAACCCCCTTATACAAGGATATGATGGTTGATCTTCAACCAACTAATACAAGACGATAGATATGGGCGTTTGCCTCTTTTCTTTAGAATAATCTCAAGAGTGAAGTGGTCAATCTTCCTTCCCAATTGTGAATTGAAGCTTTCATACCCTAATTTTTGACCCTCCCTGAGATATCACATTTCAACTACTCCATCAACTCAAAGGAGACACCCAGAGCAGTCACTTGTTCACCAAATACTCAAATTAGGGTTTTCACGTCAGGAGATTCAGGCAAAGGACCAATCAATGAATGAATTGATCCTTAATGAAATCACAAAGGTCAGGATACTTCATTTATATCTCCATGACCTCCAATCTCAAGGCATCAAGCTTCAGATACATCAAAGTCACTAGATTAAGGTTTTGAGCCTATCAGAGGCTGAAATCAGGGCTTTCATTTGGGAAAACTGAAAGAGTTTCAAAGTATGATCCAAGGAGCCCAACATCCTCAAATATTCCTTAAATCAATATCCAAGGGAAGATGTACCTCAATTCAAGTTCAACAACTATCAATTTCATTTTGTCCACAATTATGCTTTTTAACCTAATTCACTTAGGAAGTTGACTTTTGACCAAGACAAGATCCCATGGCCCGAATCATAGCTCAAGATCCTCTAATAATTCAATATGATCCACTCATATCATTCATTTAAAGAATAGAGCTTGATTCATTTGAAATCTCCAGAAGCACAGTTCATCAGGAAAAGTCAATTGTACATGGTCACCTTTGACTTTTTGAAATTTTGGTCAACCATGGATTTTTGAAGATCAAAATCATCAACATATGATTATTGAAGTTATTTAACCAAGAAAATCAATCAATAATAAAAAAGTCAACAAAAGTGAAAGTTGGAAATTTCAACACTTAGAAATTTTTCTAAGTGTTTTTTAGTGTTTTTGTCCAAACTTCAAGGGGAAATAACTTCAATTTTCAAGTACAAACTGAAGAAAAATTCTAACATGAAAGTTGTAGATTTTGGTCCGATAAACAACTTTGTTAGTTATAAAATTTCTTCAAAAAGTCAATCATTTGAGAGATATGGGCTCTCAAAGTTCCTGCAAAACACTGAAAGTGTTGAAAACCCTAATTTTTCTCAAACTTCATGGGAAAGTTTCACCAAGATCCCTAATGATTTTGAGGAAACACAAAACAAGTGGATTGAATTACATCCTCCAAGCTTTCCAAAAAGTATTGGATCACTTTCTAATTCAAATTTTTTAAAGAGTTATGCATGATCAAAGTAAGGCATTCAAAGGTGAATTTCAAGGCATGACCTACTTTGGTTTTTGCCAATTTTGTGCAAGTTCCTCTACTAATTGGTGCATCAAAACTCCAATTATACATGAATTTATCAAATAGGATCATTTGAATCATTGCAAGAAGATTTGAAGAGTTTCAAAAATTCAAGGCCATGTGATTAAGTAATCATCAAGGAAGCCTCTATGCATCATAATTATGTCCTTAATATCAAACAAGATCAATGCCTAGGGCTTGGATCAAGTGGAATCAAAATTTCCATCATTGCATTTTGGATATTTTTGAAATTTCTTCACCACCAAGTTTCTCAAAGTGACCTCATCCAGGCTCACTTCAATCCCTCACTACTCAGATCCTTTTCCTATAAATTGAGGCCTCATTTTAGTTCAAATCAGATCAAAGCAACTTCAATACTTACATTCTTAAAAATCTCTCTCTTTTGCTCACTTTTAAAAAGTTATTGGGATGAAAGAGGCTATTATTCAATCCTGATCTTAAACATTGAAAGTGAGTGCTCTAACGTCTCAAGGAGGTTGAGTGGAAAGGATCCAGACCTTCATTGGAGCTCTGTAGCAGCTGGAGCACCATAGTCACTTTTCACTTGGAGCTTATGCAAGTGGAGTCGAGTTGAGAAATTCAAAAGGTGTCAATCTGATTGGAGTGTATCAACAGCTTCCTTAGGGTGTAAGGAAGCTATCCAGATGTCTGTAACACATCTGTAAGTGCAGAATCAACTTTTTTCATTTTCACTTGGAGCTTATGCAAGAGGAGTCGAGCTGGGCAATTCAAGGTGATCAAAGGTGAAATAGAGGTCCCTTTAGCATCCCTGAGGTACAAGGAAGCTTTTGCAATCATCAAATCATTGTTGGGAGTCCTCTACCATAGCTATCGACCTTCAATTTCAGAGGTAGGTTCTCAAACTCTATCTCTATGATTCTTGCATCTATCTTGTTATAACTCGATACCATTTTGTTCTGCATCATAAGAGGACTAAAATCCCTCTATCGTCATCCATTTATTCATTAGCATCATCATTTAATTTTGTTTTTAAGAATTAGGGTTCTTACTGCGTATCCATATAATTCTTAATCTACACTAAGAATAAATGAATTTTGAGGCCACCATTGGATTCCTTGTTGAAAAATAAGCAAAGTACAATAGGGCACATCCACCCAAGAGGAATTATTCCCGGTGAAACCTCTTACCCCTTTTGCTTACAGCCAAATTAGGAAAGCCAACATAGCTTTCTCTTGTGCTATAACAAGGACCCTCTGTAATATGGTGAACTGACTTTATATCAAAATGTCGCGGTAAGCAAGAGTCACCACCGACTTTTATTTTATCCAAATATCAGAAAGGCTAAAAGAACAGGAAAAACCTTTTAAATAAAAACTGAGTTCGGGGGTAATTATGCAAAGGGAAGGTGTAAGGCACCCTTCGCATCCATGGTTTTCCATGGGCGCTTAATTGCTTTGCTCTTTTGAAAAAAAAAAGTAGAAGAAGAAGAAAACAAGGACTTTAGCTCGTAAATGAGCGTAGCCTTGAGAATGTTTAGAAAATAGAGTAGAAAAAGATTTTTAGAGCAAGGCAATTAGGAGCAATTACCTGGTTAGATGAAAAATGTTCTTTAGCCTTTTAGGGCTATCCCTGCCATAGGAGGGTAAGGAAGTCCTTTGATTTGGAGGTTGAAGGGTCGTCGAATTATCGTTCGCCATAAGACTGTCCCTAGCCATAGAGAAGGCAGGTAGTCTAAGGGAAAGATCAGAATAGCCTTTTTCGTTTAGGCAACCAGAGGATACCTCAGCACTTCGTAGGCAACTTCGAGGGACGAGGTCATATTTGGCGAATCGAAGGCAGCATCATTAGGGAATTATGACCTTTGAATGAACCGAGGGCAACATTGCTGAGGTATCCTCGTATTTGAGGGACTTTGGCTATTCTGCATTAAAAACACGAGGCAACAGGCAACAAACAGGAAACAAGAGGGGTACCATAAAAGGTGCGTGTGTGCAACAATCACGTGACCAGATTCAGAATAAATTATCTTATAATTAATTATTCTAATTCAATTCAATGGTTACACTCCCTAGAATTACTAACCACACAATAATATGAACAATATTAAGTGCCTTCAAGGCTAAACAATACAGCCTGGAAGCAGTTACAAAAATACTATGGGGAAGGGGAAAAAGAAACCAGCGGACCAGCAGTGCAAGAGGTTTGACATAAATAATAACTTAAAGAAAGTAAATCAGATAGGTTTTAGGGTTACCGACTATCGAGCTTTGGCGGTTGGCAAACCTTGAAAATTAGGAAAAAGAACACAAACACAAAGGGGTGAGTGCATTATCAATTCGTTGACAGATAAAGCTAACCCTAATTTAATAAAAAATGGCAAAAGAAAATAAAAAAATAAAATATAGAATGAATATTTAAAATAAATATGAAGTAGGACTTAGCTTTTTTTGATTTGATCTGATTTAGGGTACGAATAAAATGAAATTAAAAGAATAAACGATCGGTTTAATTAATTATGGGTTTTTCAACCTAATTAATTAAATCGAAGGAAAAATTAAATTTGATTAAGTATACGACATTCCCACGATTTTATTAATTAAAAGGAATCATTTATGACTTTATAAAATTATTTGGATAAAAGAAAATAATTTAAAACAAATAATTAAATAAATAATAAAAAAATAAGAAAATATAAATTTTATGTTTATGAAAAAAAGATTTAATAAATAAAACAAGTTTATTACTAAAAAAAACTATTATTAAAACATATATATATATATATATATATATATATATATATATATATATATATATATATATATATATATATATATATATATATATATATATATATATATATATATATATATATATATGTACACTAAATAAGAAAATATGGGGTCATATAATTAAAAATAAAAAAAATTTGGAAAATACTTAACTTTCGTTCCAGTGTGGCTAGCGTGTATGACGTATGATGCACCTTCACTTTCGCATGCGTTAGATTTGGAATTAATGAAATCGAGTGGCCTGGAATGAGAGGGAGCATCATAACCGCGTGCGTCTTAATCCACTAGATCCAGCTGTTCCAATTTAAAAAAACGTGCGCGAACCTGGCCAGTCAGGAGGAGACACGTATCGTCTTCTTCCTTGGAATTTCTGAAACAAGCTTTTTACAGCGCTTGCTGCAGGTACGCTGTAAAATCTTATTCCTTTTACACCTGCAAAATAGCGAATAGGACCTAGAGGACAAAGAAATATTTCGCGAGGGTGCCGTTGAGTTCGTATGACTCTCACGAATCCTATTATGACCTGAATTTGGTCAACAAATACCTGCATCAAAAAGCCCTAAAAAAAGCTTCGAAAAACCTAGTTATGGCATCCGGTTCAAACACGTACCAAAACATAATTAACTTTCCAGAAACGGTTAACACACCACCACAAACATATTTATGCACTTAGATTATGAAAAGGATGCATGATTCAATGTAATCGAAGCTTTTAAAAAACACAAACCGTGGGCTTGTATGGAGTGTGTTCTTGATGTGAGGAAGCCTGGTAATGATCTGAAATCGTTCAGTGGAGTCCTTGGAACGTATTAGGATCAAAGAGAACTCCTGAATAGGCCTGCAACTTGGAAATCGAATTTGAAGTTTTCTTGGAATTTTTCACTCGGGTTTGGCTTCCTGTGCTGCAGAAAATTCGTGTCCTAGGGCTTGCTATTGGTTGTGTTTATATAAGAGAGGAGTTTAGGTCAACAAACTTGAATAAAATCCAATCCAATCATTGATTTGTAAATTGAGAAAATTTGATTCATATATGTTTCTATTTTAGACCAATTTCAATCTCTCTCAATCCAATTTCTTTTATCACTAGTTTGGCATTGAATATTGAGTATTTTTATAATTAATGATGATTGAAATTGAGGAGAAATCAAATCTTTGATATTTACTTTGAATTTTTTTGAATTATATTAATTTTAAATTAATGAAAATTCAAATAAAATTAAATAAATCTTAAAAATTAGTGGTAATTAAACTTGGGGCCTTGGATGACTTGTGGATCAAGCTTGGATCATAAAAACTTGGGCCTCTTTGTAAAAATATTCATTTTGAATCCTTTTTCTTCATATTTTTCCCTTCAAAATGGTCCAACTTTGACAAGACCTATCTCCCTCAATTTTTGAGATATGGAGGAGTTCTAGGATGTTTTAGAAACCTTAAAGACTCCTCTAACCAGTGTCTTTGGTCTCATGTAAAAATAATTTTCCATGCTCCTTGTGTGCTCTTTTGAAAAAGATGACTTTTGGTTGACTTTTGAAAAGGACCTATAATGTTTTGATCCATATCTCTCAAATGAAGCATTTTTAGACTTGGCTTGTGAGAGACAAAATTGTAGAGAATCAAATTTCCTTCAGAATGAGCTTTGGATGGAAAATTTCTGATGTTCCATGTAGGAGTTATGGCTGGTCAAAGTTCAGTTGACTTTTCCTATGAAAACCCTAATTTAGAAACTTTTGGATTTGTTGATTTCTGATCTTTCCTTCATGAACCATGATCAATTCTTGATCAAATGGTGAATGATACTTCAATATGAGGATGTTGACAAAAAATCAGGAGTTTTGACTGTACTTTGACCACAGTTGACTTTTAAGTCAAACCAGTCGACTATTGACTTTCTAAACAATTGAGTGATCAATCTTTTGAATTGAGACCTGAAATTTGTCATGGAAGTAGTGTGGGGTATCATAGACCATATGGGATGCCTTGGAGCCTTTGGTTCATTAGTTTTCTCTCAGAACAATAAAACCCTAATTCTTTGAGTCTTATTTAGGAGAGGGTGTCTTTGAGCTTTGTACCTTGATTTGAATTTGAATAGGAGAAATAGTTGGGCAAATTTTGGGGTGTGACAGTTGCCCCTGTTCAATTTTCTTAAACCTGAAGATGTAGAATGGTTTGTACGCCAGTCGGTATCTGAAGGTGGAAGATGATTGAACACTAGAATACCAAGAAATTTGCCTTTGTCGGAGATGGGCTTGAAGATACCATCCAGGTGAGCATGCATTAGACTATGTATGAAGTGTTTGAGAAGTAGTTTGTTTGGATGTTGATCGTGTCATTACTGTTCCTAGTAGATGAATTAGATTTTTGAGATTTGGTCGTGTCAACATCGTTCGTAATAATTGAATAAGACTTAGGAAGTGGTTGATTGTGTCCACACCGCTCGTGATGATGGAATGATATTCTTAAAAGTTGGCCGTGTCAGTACTGTTCGTAGTACTTGAATTAGATCCTTAAAGGTTGATCGCGTCAGTGCCGTTCATAGCAACTGAATTAGACCTTGGGAAGATTATCGTGTCTACACCGTTCGTGATGATCGTGTCAGTACCGTTCGTAGTAACTGAATTAGATCTTGGGAAGATGATCATGTCTACACCGTTCGTGATGATAGAATTAGATCTCCTGTCGTGTCAGCATCGTTCGTAGTAACTGAATTAGACTTTAGGGGATAATTGATCGTGTCCACACCGTTCATGATGATGGAATTAGATCCTTTTGTCGTGTCAGCACCGTTCGTAGTAATTGAATTAGACTGAGGAGGTATTTGATTGTGTCCACACCGTTCGTGATGATGGAATTAGATCTCTGACCGTGTCAGTACCATTCGTAGTAACTGAATTAGATCTTTGAAAATGATCGTGTCACCACCGTTCGTGGTAAATGAATTAGATCTTGGAAGATGATCGTGTCAGTACCGTTCGTAGTAGCTAAATTAGATCTTGGAAAGTTGGAGATTTCGTTCATGTACCTGTTTTCTGCAATAGGTATAGCAATTTTATGCAATGTCATGATGCATGTATTATGTGATGAGTCCCTCAAAATAAATGAGAAACTTTGTATGTCATGCACGAGTTTATCATGAGATATTATGTGTAAATGTATGGATATGTATGTGATGTATGATCTTGATTTATATCTTGTGAAGTATCTTGATCGGGACCCTGATGTATTTATCTTGTCTGAAAGATATTCAGCTGGGGATTTATGATTTCTGCTTGGGGATGACCATTTGAATGATTGATCTTGATGTAATCTGACTGGGGATGAGAGATATTGATAAACCATGTTGGAGGAGAGCCAGGTGACGGAGAACCGGCAGTGTTGAAGATGTAAACTCTGTTGGGGAGCTATGTCTTGAGTATTTGAAGATATCTTCTTAATAATTACTCTGTGGGGATTCCTCCATATTATTGACTTTGAGGGAGGACTTGTGGATTACTTTGGACATTGTCTATTTGCCTTTCCTACCTTATTACCGATCATAGGACATTTTGCAAAAGAAAAGATAAATGATAATCATGTTCATATGCATATGTTCATTCAGAATTATCATTGGACGTTTGCGTATTCGAAAAAGAAAAAGAAACTTCAGGAGAATAAAATTAACTTGTATTAAGAAAGCCATGAATAGGCAAAAATAGAGAACATATTGTGTGTTTTTGAAAGGTACAGAAGAAAAATAAAAGAAAAATAGCTATGCGGAAATAATCCTATTGAGTTTCAATTCTACTATTGCTAATATGTCTTCGAGCGTCTCATCCCTTGCTTGTTGGAGAAAGATGATTGAACCGGTCCGTGCCCTTTGAACTTGATATTGTTGATGGAATTGAATGATGGATGATCTGAACGAGACATAGTCGTACGCTTTAATCCTTAACTTTTGCCTAGGCCGCCCTTTCAGGTTTTCAGCCTACCAGGATACCCTTTTTTGCCCAAGTCGCCCTTTCAGGTTTTCAACTTGTCGGGTGTACATTTTTTATATATATCCCTAACTTTTGCCCGAACCCTTTTGGTTCGCCGGGATGCCCTTACTTTTGCCTAGGTACGTCGACCTAGCGGGTCGTATTTATGCGTAGTATTTTTTTACTATGTCTGCGTTCACAGGTTATGGAAAGTCTTCTCCGTCCATAGTAGTGAGTATCATTGCTCCTCCAGAGAAGATTTTCTTGATTACAAATGGTCCCTCATAGGTGGGAGTCCACTTGCCCCTAGGATCACCTTGTGGTAGAATAATCCTCTTTATGACCAAGTCATCAGTTTGGTATGCTTGTTGCTTGACTCTCTTGTTAAATGCCTTGATCATACGTTTCTGATATAATTGTCCGTGACAAACAGCCGCAAGCCTCTTCTCGTCAATCAGATTTATCTGATCTAGTCAAGTCTGAATCCATTCGTCTTCGTCTAACTCTGCATCTTTCATGATCCTCAGAGACGGAATCTGAACTTCAATTGGTAACACAGCTTCCATACCATAGACTAGTGAAAACGGGGTTGCCCCACAGGCTTCTTATAAGCATCCCTTCAGCTTCCTCTTGAGCTTGTATACAAGGACCCTCATGCTTCCTAAAAGCATAGGACAGGTCTTTAGTCACCTTTACCCCTGTGAGAAGCCAAATCCTTAAAATTCACAATCGCAATCATTCAAGTGTTCATTCAATCTCAATCATTGAGTTTTCTCCCCTACAGAGCAAAAGACATGGAAAGTCTTAACTCTCAAAAATTTTCAGTCATCCCTAGTTCATTCAACCCTCAGGAATGAAGAGACATGGAAAGTCTCTATCATCCATATCTTGTTTCCCCAAACAAAGTCCAGAGGATTCAAACCTCTGAGTCTATTCATCCAGCTGTGTCAACCCTTAGAATTCTTCCTCAATTATGTCAAACCCTAGCTTCTTCCCCAGTGTCATATAGCCACAACCTTGGGCTTTGTACTAGGTAGAAAATAATGTCTCCCTAACTAGATTCAGCCACAACCTTGGTGTAATACGGTGGGAGAACTGGCTTTTATTAAAATGTTGCGGATAGCAAGAGTCGCCACCGACTTTTATTTTATCCATTTTCGTCCTTTCTTGGCCTGCCCTTGTTGTATATATATATATATATATATATCAAGCAGTTAGGGCAAATAGGATTGGAAAAGAATCAATCATTCATCCAGGGAGAATTTGATATGATTTTTTTATCAAATCTTTCTAATTTAAGCTCCATGCTACTTCATGCATATTTCTCATGAATTCTTGGCCATTGGATGGGATTTTGATTGATTAAATATTTGGAACACGAATAATAAAATTTATTTCATTAAAATATGATTTTATTTGATTTAATTTGAATTTAAATGAATAAAATCAAATGTAAATAAAATAAAATCATGAAATAAAATTTATATGACCAATGGGCCTTTATTGAGCTTGGAATCACGTGGATAATACAAATTCATGGGCCCAATACTCAAAAGTATAAATTTCATCACTTAGGGCTTCATGCAATTCTCAAAAATCGACCAACTTGTGCAAGTCATAACTCATTCAACAGTTATCATATGGAGATTATCTAGGACTTTTAGAAAGCCCAAGATGTCCTCTATAGTCCACTTTGGAACATATTTTGCATTTGAGGATTTTATCTTGATGATATGGCTTCTGATAAAAAAACTGCTTTTTGCGATCTTCTAGAAGGACCTGTAATGTTTTGGCTCATATCTCTCAAATGATACATTTTTTGCCTTGGCTTTAGAGAGATAAAGTTGCAGAGAAGTTAATTTCCTTCAAAATAGGCTTTGGTTGGGAAATTTCTGATCTTCCATGTGAAAATTATGGCTGGTCAAAGTTGGATTGACTTTTAGTCCAAAACCCTAATTTTAGAAACTTAGGCATTTAGTGATTTTGAAGCTTTCCTTGATGAATCATGATCAATTATTGATCAAATGATGAATGTGGTTTCAAAATGTTGATGCTGACCAAAAATGTCGGGCCGGCCCGCGGGCTGGGATTTTAGGCCCGCCGCTCGCCAAAGCCCGCCCCGCCAAAATCCGCCGCCCGCCAATGCTCGCCGCCCGCTCATCCTCCAAAATTCTTTCTTTTTTAGTTAATTATAGTAATTACGATTCTTAATGGTTTATTTTATATATTTATTTGTAAATATATGTAATATTTTTTTAAGTAAAAATTGTTAAAAAGTTTTTTTTATAAAAAATTGTTTTAAAAAATAAGTGAAAAATTTAATTAAAAGGTAAAAAAAATGTATTAATCTATTAAAAAAATGAAGAAAAAAAAATAGACGGGCAAGCCCGCCAACCCGCCATCTTGGCGGAGCGGGCATGATTTTTATGCCCATTTCACTTGGCGGACATGCTCGCCCCGCTCGTTTTTTAACGGGCTTAAGGCGGGGCGGTCGGCCCGTTTTGCCACCCCTACTTATAACTGCCGCAGCACACAATGAGGAGGGAATGATGTGCACACAATGAGGAGGGAATGATGTGGAATTTTGTGAGAGTGAAATGCTGATGTGGACAGTCTCATTGATCAAGAAAAGGGAGACTTTTCTTATATGATAGATTATTATTATTATTATTATTATTATTATTATTATTATTATTACTATTTTATTATTATTATTATTATTATTATTATTATTATTATTATTATTTCACTCTTCTTACCCATTGGCTTCAGTATTATCAAAGTGTGGGTCAAGAAAATAACAAAAAAAAAATAGCAAAAAGATACTCCCTCCGTCTCATAATAAATGTCTCATTTGCACTTTTTTCATGTCTCAAAATAAATGTCTCTTTAGAAAACCAATGCAATATTTATTAATTTTTTCCACTACTATACCCCTATTTATTAACTTTCACGTTTTTCAACTACTCTACTACCTATAAAAAATAAGGGTACTTTAGTAAATGATATTAACTTTATCATTAAAACCAACACATCCAATCATTTTCTTAAGAACCGTGAAAACTCAAATAGAACACTTATTTTATTATGAGACGGTGGGAGTATTCCTTAAGCATTAAAACCAGATCAAGAATGAAAAGAGAAAGTTTGATCACCTCATCACGTACATAAATCACATACATAAACAAGGATTGAATTTCGTACATAAACAAGAATGGACAGAGTAATTACAAAAGATATAAAATCAAAATCTTTCCAAATTCACAATTGGATCATCCGGTATGAAATCAATTCACACGTAATTGGAATTAATCACTAATGAATTGCAAAACATTTCTTTTCCTTATAAAAACAAAAGACTTCATCAGTAAGGGGGAGGCTGAAAATCAAAACCGAAAAAAGTTTGCTGCAAAACGCAACACCGCGTCGCAGTCTCCCATACACAACCGAACCGACGAACCACCCAACCGGCCACCACCGCGAGTCTCCAACGTTCACTGGATGCTCCCCGATATCCGCCGCAAACCCCTCACAGGAAACCCATCTCAGATCATCCTCCGCACTGTTGCTTCCTCTTCCATGATTCGATCGGTTCCTCTTTCTTTCATACTTTAATTGCTTGAGTTTACTGGTTTATTTTGCCTTAAAGATGAAGAAGAGAAAATCCAGGAAACCAGAGAGAATAGCATCGTGAGTTTTGTTCTTATATCTGATTTTATTAAACCTATTGTGTGTTTTAATTTTAATATAACATTTCTAATGCAAGTGTCACGGTGCTATTGATCTTGATTGGAAGCTTGGAATAGTCCAACTTCTATCCCCTTTACTATGGTTTTTATCACTTTATATAGATAACTAGTGTCTTACCCGTGCGTTCGCACTAGGGGTGGCAAAACGGGCCGGGGTCCGCTGGGCCGCCTGCGCGCCCGCCAAAAAATGGCGGGTTGGGTTGGGATTTTAGGCTCACCGCTCGTCAAAGCCCACCCCGCCAAAACCTGCCGCCCGCCATACCTGCCCCGCCAAAGCCCGCCGCTCGCCAAAACCCGCTATTCCTCCAAAACTCACTCTTTTTTTAGTTAATTCTAGTAATTGCAATTCTTCATGGTTTATTTTATACATTTATTTATAAATATATCTAATATTTTTTAGAGTAAATTTGTTAAAAAATTACTTTTATAAAAAATTGTTTTAAAAAATAAGTGAAAAGTTTAATTAAAAGGTAAAAAAAGCATATTAATCTATTAAAAAAATATAAATAAAAATAGGCGGGTAAGCCCGCCAACCCGCCATCTTGACGGGCGAGCATGATTTTGATGCCCATTTTACTTGGCGGGCATGCCCACCCCGCTCGTTTTTTGGCGGGCATAAGGCGGGGCGGGGCGGGCGGCCCGTTTTGCCACCCCTAGTTCGCACGGGTACCCGTCGTTTCCGCGCATTTGAGTTTAGAGAAATCATAAATTTTAAGAAAATATTACAAAAATATTACAAGTTAGGTTAGAGGTTATGATAAAGAAAAATGGTGTGTTTAAAAATTATCTTTTAAAAATCATCTATTTATTTTGCATTCATTTTCAAATTAATTATCTTTTAAAGTTATAAATAATTTATAATAACAATCATTAATTAATTAATGTTTAATTTTATACTAAGTAAATAATTGGTATTACTATTCTATCTTTGATAATTCTTTGATAATTCTGTCAGTCCCGATTTAAAATATCTTAAGCAAATCTCTTCGGCTCTTCTAAGAAGAAAATATAAGATATGAACCATTTAAACTAAATTCAAAGATGAGGATATAAGTTCAGCAAATTGTAATATGTAATATAACTAAACATTTCAATTGTCCTGTTGGAATTTCAATTATATTCAATTAACACTTAGTATTTACACATACTAAACCTACTCAATAAGTATTTTAGAAGATTAGTAGTATTTCAGAAAATGTCTAGAAATTATTTTTCAAGACACCATTCATAGTCATCTTTACAATGTTGGGGATTATTGTTAAAATTCACGCTGCAGCTATAATGGTGGTTATTAAAAAGTTCTACCGTAAACTGAAAAACAATGTCAGCAAAGTAAGCAAGAAATGATTACATACAAATTTAGAGACAAACCAACAGATCCAGGCGTGTAGAGCATAAATAGTCATTACAGAGCAAATAATGAGAAAATAAAAGAGATCAAAATTTTCACACCACTATATCCGGTATACTCCACTGACAATGTAAAATCTAAACCAAAAGCATGCTAACAAAATAGCTCATGGATGCCGCTACTCTTTCAGAAACATATATAGCAGATATTCTTCTAGGCTGAGTACAAATTATGCTACATAGAGCTCCATGTGCAGCTTCAATATTAGATGTTGATGATGCTGATGATGATTGTTGCGTATCCGATGCCACAATTCAATCTCAAGAATTTATGCAGTCTGCAGTTTTCTTGTTCCTTGTTTTTGAGAAGTGGTGTTCGTGTAAAAAGAAATAAAGTATGAGACTAACATTAGCCTGCCTGTGAACTTACACTATTAAGAAGTCTTACTCTGATGTTATCAGTTTTGCTTTTCTGTTGACATAGTCCAGGTACCCCTAGAGGTTACCAACACATAAGTTAGATTTAATGGGAATTGATCCCACTTAGATTGAAGGAACTATACTGCCTTGTAGATCTTGTATCCTCTTCATTTTTCTCTTCATTGTTCTAGGTGAAAACCAATCTGCTAAGTGAAACTCCAAAAAACACATCATCAAATTAGGTCCAGCTTAAATTAATTACCTATTCATGAGAACTTCTCAATTAAATTTAAATTCTTATAAGTCATATTTATGAAATACTTGGGAAGCCATTGTTTAAATAACCATATTTGTACATACTAAATCTAATAACAAAACATGAAAGTGAAAGAAGAAAGAGAGTGAGAACCTGAATGCATTGGAAGCAGAGGTCGCAGCTCTCGATATTGCATAGAATAACAACTGTGCAACCTCAATTATGGTCACATTATAGTCACGCTACATCATAAATCACAATATCACATCACAATATCACATTACAAAGGAAAATCCATGTCCATATGCACACGCGGTGCAAAAGCAAATCCTTCTATTTCTATGAGTGATGGAATAAAATTAGATATTACCTTTGCTTGCTTGGGTGCCAACTTCATCCTCATGTAATCTTCTTGCATGAAAGCCTTTTCTCTTTAAACGTCAATGTATCACTGCTTTCTTAACCGCACCGACTGACCAAAGACTTTTACGATAATGTTTCCATTGTTGAAAGCACTGCAATGCAGCCTGCATTGTGTCAATTGATTTTTTAAAACTCAGTTGTATGAGTCGACTGCCAATCTTATATAGAACCTTGAAAACTAAGCAACCATTCAATGATAAAATCAATTCCAACCTAATCTAAGAATAAAATCAAGGTGCAAGTTAGTATGGTGAAGTAAAATTTTTAGTCCATCATGGTGAACTACTAAAACACATATTATAATAGGTCACATAGGTTTTCTAACAATTTACACAATTGTTCAATAATCTCTTTAATTATTTTTGTATTTTATAATTTATATAAAACCCCAATTAATTATAAAATTATTTATCAGCTCATTTATTTTAAATATAAATCATAAAAAATATTTTTTTAAAGAAAAATCACTAGTGCAGAAAGTACTTTTTACATCGGGCGAAAAATACTTTTTACATCGGGTTTGGGTCCGATGTAAAGCCAGGCGATGTAATAAGTCAGAGACATTTTACATCGGGCCAAAACCCGATGTGAAAATTAACATACCACATCGGTTGAATTCAATCGTCTGATGTGAAAAATAATACAATTTTTTAATAAAAAAAATATATATGCCATATTTTACATCGGTTTTTCTGTCCGCCCGATGTAATAGACAGTTTTTACATTGGTTTCCCACTTTGCCCGATGTAATATATAAGTTTTTACATCGGTTTTCCTTTTGCCCGATGTAATATGTTTTCTGCTTTTAAACATATAATAGCTAATTTTGTTGGTACTTAATTTTTCATATTTTTTCAACATCACACATACCACATTTAGGTCGCTATTTTCATATTTTTCTATAACGCAGACCCAAATGAACTAACCCAAAACTGCGATAATAATATCCCACTACAAATATCAAATTTTCAAGTAGTTAATATTTAATAATTACCAACTATTACATAGAAAAATGGTGCCTAACAAGTACCAAAAACATTATCCAACTCTAATTTCCCTTGATTAACTTTCAACCATAACCTAACAAAACAAACTAATACACTAAATCAAATTTCAAATATCAAATTTTCAAAGTAATTAATAATTACCACCCACTAAATCAAGTAAATTATTAATGTAAATTAACTAAATATTTAAAGTCTTAATAAGTTACGGATCTATAGCCTCCTCTTTGAAAATTTCCCTTCTTCAACCTGAAATAAATATAAATCAATCAAAATTAACATATTGAATTAAGATACAAATAGAATTTTAGAGTAATATTGTCATCTAAAAATTATCCAATAAAAAAATTAACCCGCAACCACAAAAAAAAAAAAATTCAACAAACATATCATTCAATCATGTTAATCATGTTAAAAATATATGCTAACTTTTCATATTTTCTCAAAAGATCTTTTGTTATCTTTTCAATGAATCAAAAGCTCTATTTGCTAATTTTTCATGTTTTCTTGATTCTGAGTGTATGCAAAAAGAAGACATGCAATTAGCCTTTTTATTCTTCTCCACTCAAACAGCAATGTACTACCAAACTAATATAAGCAAACTCTGCATAAATACTATAGATATAGATATCTTTGATCAAGAAATTAATGATGCGTATGATATTAGAATAGAAAGAAGTGTAATACATTATAAATTTATTACCTCTGTTTCAGAAACATTTTGTATTGCTGTCAAGATACACTGCGGTATTCCTACACTGATCAGCGTCGGCGAGCAACGATGCCTCCATAAACAACAATATGTTTAGTTCTTCCCTTAATCTTGATACACTCTATGAACATAATAATATTTAGAGAAAAAAAATCTAAAATTATGAGACAACTAGAGTCACACATGATTATGCATAACCTTATACCTTATAAAAAGTTGATTGTGACTTGCCCTTGCAAAAGTTTGAGCATCCAGTCTTGTTTCCTTGCATAGAAAACTTACATTCCCATTCAATTAAATCAGTAGAAAAAACAAATATTCTTGAGAACAAGATCTTGACAATCTAGAAGAATCTCCATAATATTTCATAATTCCTACAAGACCTGACAAACCATTAAAACACAGAAAAGAGATTAACTTTCAGATGAGAAATTAACCTTTAATATGAGATATATCACACTAGTACACTTTCATTTCGGTGTCACTGCCTGTGATTCATAGAAACAAACTAATACACTTTCATTTCATAACCCTATACCAAATCCTAATCAAAATCCAAATGCATTAACCCCAAAGTACATACATTTTCACCATGTTCAATACAACAATTTGAATAAGGAAAATCTACAACAAAAAAAACTCCAATCCTAATTACCTTACTCTGTTTCTCGCTGCTTGTAGATTCAACTTCAGATTGCCTCGTCAAGCTATCAGGAGATTGCTTCTCTTGATCTTCTCAAACAATCAACAAATCAAATCAATGCCAATCCCCAAAACTAATATCTCAACAAAAAATCAAACAAAAAATCCCAAAAAAAAGCCCCAAAAAACTGAAAACAAACCATATCCATTGAATACGAAATAGAATACAGAGAGAAAAAGTAAAATATATGATGTGGCGTGAAGAGAACCAACCTCGATCTGATTTGAAGTCAAGGAGAACACGTTCCGCTTTCGCCGCAATGGAATGAAAGGTTGTCCTCGCTTTTGAAACAAAAGTAGGTGAAGCAAAACAGAAAAAAAATAAAAATCAATCAAAGATTACTCACGGCGGAGGAGATTGGAAAGGGAGACGAAGTGGTCGGGTTGCTAGCACGGAGGGAGGAGATCTCACGGTGGTCGTACGGCGCGGGGAGGTCTGAAGGGCGTGGTCGAGTGGCTGGTCGCGGTGGGGCCGTCGTCGATTGCGAAGGGTGATGCAGAAAAGAGATCGAACGGCGGTCAGCGGAGGGAAACTGAACGGAGATCGAACGACGGAGGGAGATTGAAGGCGGAGGCAGAAAAATGAAGAACATAGGGAGCGAACAGAAGGAGAACGAAAACAAAATGATTTTTATTTTGCAAGGCAAATTAGGGTTTTGTTGAAATTGGTCATGCTTCACATCGGTGCAAATCCAAATCCGATGTAAAATCCTTTATAACAAAATGTAATTTTATTTACGAAATTGCCACCTTGTAATTTTATTTTTTAATGGACTTTTTACATCGGTGCCCATAAAGATCTGATGTAAAATTCTTTATAACAAAATTTCATTTTATTTACCAAACTGCCACCGTGTTGTTTTTCACATCAGTGGAAATAAAGGTCTGATGTAAAATCTCTTGACAAATATTTTTCACATCATATATCTTAAAAGCTGATGTAAAATCCTTTAATCAAATGTCTTATTTTTAGTAGTGAATAGGAAATTATTAAAAACATATATAAACAAGAAAAAAAAGTTAGAAACTATACAGATTAAAAATAACAACCTTTATCATTTGTGATAAAATAACTAATTAATAAAAGATAGATCAAAATTAATAAATAATAATAATAAAATTTTTAAAAAATAAACTATGGCGAATTTGGTTAACTAGTTTATCTAATTTTGTGCCTTAATATTTTCATGTAACTTATAAATTGTATATTTCATTCATTTTGGCATATTACATAAAGCATAGGTAGCCGTAGGTTGTTACAGGAATATTTTATTATTCCAAAAAATGAATTTTTATTTATTTTATTAAAAATAAATAAATTTTGGTTAAATACTGTTTCTTGTTACTTTTAGTGAAAATTGATTTAATTTTTTATTTAAAAATAATAATATGAAATATATATATATATATATATATATATATATATATATATATATATATATATATATATATATATATATATATATATATATATATATATATATATATATATATATATATATATATATATATAGAGAGAGAGAGAGAGAGAATATCAAAATATTATCTAAAAATAAAATACTAATTTTATACTGTTTAATGGTTAAACTTAAATCATAATTAATTATTATGAATAATATAAAAAAGAATACTAATCAGAGATGCAATAGATAAATTATTATTATTGGTATAATTAAGTTTAAGAATGTTATTAAAATTTTCATTTACTTCAATAATTTAATTAATTTTTACATAAATATATTATAATAGTATTTTCTTTTAACTATTACTAATATTAGAGCTTGTTTTAACATTTATATCATTTTAACTTTTTAATTAATAAAATTATTATTGTAGTTTGTCTTAAATTTTGTGGTCTAGTTAAAAAATATACTTTGGATATAATTGTATATATTTTTTTTCATATTATTTGACCAATAGATCACCCACAATGAATCATGTCCATTGAATTTGTTTAATATTAAATCAATGGTTGTTTTAGTAGTTCACCATGATGGAGAAATAACTCAACTTCACCATGTTATCCTTCACCTAAAATCAATTCAAGATAACATGAATTAGGAACTTGTTTCCTCATTATCATTAACTTGCTCAAACCCCAGAGGATAAAATGTGATTGGCGACATCTCAATGGAAAATTTCTATGCTATAGAATACCGCCTCCAATCAAACTCCCTTTAACTCTCCTGAACAGTACCTTTAAGAATGCATTCAAACTCGAATAAGATTAGACGACATCAAAAATCTGATCATCCGAAAATAATGTGGCCATATTGATTCCACAAAATCAAGATACTTTTCCACTAACCATTCTTGCAATAATTTTAATATTGTTCGTGTTAGCTGTATATAATCAACATCTTTTAAGCTTGATATAGGCCCCAAAAGATAATATCGATATAGCAATTGATATATAATTCAATATGGATAAGGAAAACACAACTAAAATCATCCTTGTCTTTTAGTAATTGATCCAAAATAGAACCTGTATAAGGTGTAGCCATAATTATATCATCCTTGTCTCTTAGCAATTGATCCAAAATTCGTAACAATTCTTCTTTCCTGAAATTTAAGTCATCAAGGGAAGAGAGGTTGAAACATCAACATTGAAATCAAGTGTTTAATCAATCTACAGAAAATCTTTAAGTACAGCAGCTGTATGATTCGGTTCAGTCCCTGCATCATTCGGTACAACAGTCGTAATATTTCAGTTCAGCAGTCATGCAACATGGTTTAATATCTGATTCAGCCAGCACCTACAAAATCACAACCTTATCATCATTTGCATAGCCAATATAACTTACATCAAGTATAAAAAGAAGAGCCATAATTTTCAGTAATTTTCGATTAAAAACTATCAAGAAACTCAAAGATATATTTTGTATGCAATTGATTTAACTCTTACCAGATCTAGATAGTTGGCATAACTTCAATTTTGGAGCAACATTCCAGTATTTAGAAGACAACAGATCCTTGATTCTGCGGTGTGCCATGCGTTGCGGAGACCTAAAAGTCTTCGACTTGGTGGAAACCTTATCTGTGATCACAGGTACCAAAGAAGCACCTTTTAGCCAATGCTCACCCTCATAATAAATTATGAAACACAAAATTGATTAAGTTTTCCCTTTCTAAAATCACAGATAAGTTTTCCTTCAGAATAAATTATAAAAGCATCAAATCTTAAGACTTGCTATTTGAGAGGATGGGATGAAGTTATGCCAAAAAATGTTTGACTGAATAAGTAGGCATAAAATTATAAAATATGCCTTCTTTATGAATAAAACCATCTTCAAAGACTGGTATAAATAAAGATGTCATACAAATGGATCCATGAAAAGAGTTAAATCAATACATGGAACGCAGAGAAAACTAAGCTCCTGGATACATACAATTTGTTGAGCATCTTTAATTCCCCCAGCAGCAAATTAAACTTGATCGAGGTTAAATGTCTGATTGTACAACATGTCGCGTTGACCTTCATACCTGATCAAAGCATAGTGTATTGGTATATTAAAACAACAATATAATATTCACTTCATGTATAATGTATTGAGCTAAGGAAGATTATTAGCTGCATGATAAAGTAGTTGAGCGTATTTAAAGTAAAAACTCAAAGTATTGTTAGTGTGTGTACAATGTGACAACTCAACAACGACAAATAAACTAAGAAAACAAAGAACAATAGACTCACATTCTCTTTTATTTAAGAAATCGCATGGCTCTAGATTTAATAGCTTCGAGAGTAGGACCATACCTTGTTTTCTTGATCTGTTCTTTGTATCTACTGAGTTTGACATCAAGCTTCTTAATTCAAGTCTATAACAAATCTTATAATATTACCATTTACTACAAAATTCTTTGAAGAGTTGGACAGAGAAAATATCAAACTTGTTAACTTGGCTCAGTGATAATTTATCCTCCGATGAATTGCCGTTTGGAACAGTTACATTCTCCAGGGCTTTCCTCAGATCATATGGACACACAAAAATTCCCTCTGTCTGCATGTGGATCACATATCAGAGCATTATGAAAACACGTGCAACTTACGACTAACTAAACCATAAAATCTAAATAAGAATGAAATCCTAGAACCTTCATTTTACTTATGAGCAATGCAATTCCTCCACAAGCTGGTGGAAATGACATTGATGTCCCGGTCTTGAGCATACGCCGTAGTTGAATCCATGAAGGAATAGAAGTGATAGCCCCACTGGGAGCACTTACACCAAGGGTTCTGTTAGCTATTAGTCCTAGGCTAGACCTGAAAATAATTTTTATCAATCATCTACTGATATTAATGCAAATCCAATAGAACATATACTTTTTTTGCATATTAATTGTCAATGGAATTCAATTAAATTGTTTCAAATAAACCTTTTGGCATATTAAAAAAGAGTAACATATACTAAATAAATAAAATTTGACAGATTCTAATAACGATAAAGGATTGAGTAATCATACTATATCCTAGTTCTACATCAAACCTTTGAAGGTGGCCAAATTAAGTTGCAATTCCACAAGTACGTGACATATTTAATACAGTCTAAAGTGAGGAAATTTGATATTTATGGTGCAAAAGAGAGGATTCTAATGATAATATTTTCGGATTACGGAAATAAAAAATGCACCATATGATATTGTGAAATGTGCTGCAACTTTGACTACTATTTTAAGTTAAATTGGAGTGTTAATGAGACAAAAACCTGTTTTTAGAATGAGAAGGATTAGATTCACCAATACTATCTCCGAGAAACAAAAGATTAGACATATTAAGAAACAAAATGAAGCTGAAGGATTAGATATTGATCAATACTATCTTCAAAAAACTAACATACAAAGTCAGCAGATAATCAACATCAGCCAGCTAAGATACAGCAGAAGCTACAAATCCAACAAACTAATACAAAAAAGTTCAAATTTCAAACATACTGAAGTCACCTTAATATTTGCACTCGCATTGAAAGGGAAATATCATATGATTCACAGTAACTGTCACACCAAGCATGATAGAAGAAAAGAAACAGATCAAGAATTCGGCAACCTCCCTTGCTTGCATGTCACTTGGACTCAGAATTCTCATTCAATTCAAATCAAAGAACCACAAACAAATCACTGATCAATCAATGATGGTCAAAATTCAGATAAGGAATCAATCTAAATGCACAACAATCAACCACAATCTTAAAAACCAAATCTTTACAAAAACAAAAGCAGAGCAAAACCGATCATAAAATGCACATGAAAGGAATCTATCTAATCTGCATCAAAAAACAAACCTTATCTGAAAATTCAAACAAAACCCAATAATTGCTTCGATCAGGGTGCGAATGGAAGCTTGTTGACGAATTCGCAAATTGTTGTTCGTGAATCTGATGTCGCAACCGTGCTTTTCTGGTGATGTCGTTGTATATTAGGTTACAATCGTGTGGCTGAAGATGTTGTTCTCACGAGATGACGATGAAGGTGCGTCGCGAGTCGGAAGTTCCCGCGTGTGTTTAGTTGTGAGCGGAAGAAGTTGTACGATTTGTTTAATATGCTGCTGAAGATTTGTTACCGATGATGGCGCTCCGCGCAAACTCTGCTGCACAGTAGGAGGAGAAGACGAAACAGAAACTGCAGCACATAAATATACATGTCATGGTCATAACAAAATATTCATTTAAGCATGTGAAAATAGAATAGGATATATTTGATAAACTCCGAAGCATATAGAAATAGACATGACCATAAGCACATCAGAAAGGAAAACACCTCAATGTTGATAAGTATAAGTAAAATCAACTAAACTCAAGCCAGAATTCTTACAGGTTCATTCTCCAGCTCTGATGCATGACAAAGAATCTATATATCCCGTAGTTTTGAAAAGCAAAAGTCTCTTTCTTTTTCCAAGAGATCCACCGAGAGTTTGAGATCAGTACCCTGTAGAACAAAAAACATAGAATGATCAATGAACAAAACAGAGGTAAATAATTTTTTCATTAAACTACCAAGTGAAAACCTGAAAATATGGATACCAATACCAAGTTATTAGGCACCGATAAACCGAATAATTAATCAAAGAAAAGTTTTTCAATGATACGATTATTCATAGGGATTTCAACTACATAACCAACAAATACAGTCACTCTTCTTAGGGATCATAATACAAACATGTATAGTGCATTTCAAATTTACCATTCTAATCGCGAATTATAAAAAGGTTCTGGGTACCGAAACATTACCTCGTTAGAAGAAGTTAAACGATTCTTGACGACATAGCACAAACCGATTCTATCACTGAGAGTAGCAGATTTGCGCGCAGAGGAAGACTGACTCGGAATGGCGTAGAATGAAAATGAAAACACGAACAAACAACGAAAAATCGTCGATCGATTAGGAAAATGAAATTGTGCAGGTAATTTCATGAATATTGAAGAATTCAGAAAACAAATTTGATTGAGAAGGTATGATTATGAAGCGATGCGATTGATAATGGGAAAAGGGAGAGAATAGCATTTGAAAGAGAAACGGTTTTGCGAAACCGTTGTAGAAGAAGAAGATTGGAAGTGGTTGCTGAATGATAAATCAGTTTCGTAACCGTGGAGAAAATGAGGGGGCGTAACCGCTGGAAATTTAACGTGAAAGAATTGAAGAATAAATTGAAGAACAGAGGGGATGAAGTTGCTGATGTGAAAAATTATGGGAGCAATTGTTAATGTGACAGGCCTGAGAATTGAGGAAATGGTAGACTCCTCTTATATGATAGATTTCATTTGCTTTTATTATACAATGCTTACTATTATTTATTTAGTAAATTAGGAAATCTCAAATTTGCCAATAATTTAACATTCAGTAAAAGAAACGTGAGTAGAAAGGGGGCACCCCCTATTATATAATGCTTACTATTGTCTTCTTTTTTTTTTTTTTTCTTTTCAATTTCTATATTTTTTAATAAATTATTATTATTATAATAATAAGTTTAGTTAGAACATAGGGTTTTATCAATTGATTCTTGGGCCTTACCCTTCCTTTTCACACCCCTCAACCGACTTTGAATACGTACTCCCGGCATCATGGACCCCAAATATATATTATAATAATTTTGATTATTTAAATCAAATATATATTACTCATAAGTACTTATTATTTATAAAAACTACTTAACTAAAATAGTATTTGGGGTAAAAGTAATGTTTAAGGTAATTAAATAAATAATATACTCTATAATAATTAAACAAATGCTTTTATGATATAAAATAAATAATATATTAAACTCTTTGTTTTAATTTCTAATCTCTATTTTAAATACATTCACTAATATTATTCAATTCTCATATATAAATGTATTAAATATTAAATCAACTAATTGATTTAAATTCCTTTTTACCAATTTAATTAAAACTCAATTTCATTTAAAAAAAAAAAGATTGTGGACATACTTTTTAAAGTTAATTATGAATTGGGTCTACAACTACACTATTTAAAAATCAGACAATAATCTAAGGGGATTTTTAAAATATTTCCACAGTCCATAAAAAAACACTAACCAAACAAATATGAATTACGGTAATCTGACTTTTTCATTGTACTAGAGGATGCGTAGGCATAGGATTTTGAAATCCTAGCAAGTAAAACCATAAAAAAATAAACATTTATTTTAAATATCAATAAAACCATTTATAAGATAGGTAGATGTATACGTTTACTGTATCTTAATTTAAATATATAAATAACCTAAATCTAGAAGGGATCCCTTGCCGTTTCACTGACTCACGAATCTTGAATCTCTGACTTTAGGGTATTTCACTTAATTCCCTTCCCTTAGGATAAAAATAAATGGTGGCGACTCTTTTCCTAAAATTTTAAGGCAGGTTTCTACAGCTATTAACCGTGTAGTATGAGTTAGCATGTATTGTCTCAAACGCTTGGTGGCCCATGCTAAGACACAATATGTTTTCTCCAATGGTGAAAATTGCGATTCGTAATCGGTGAATTTCTTGCTTAGATAGTATATTGTATGTTCGTTTCGACTGGTCTCATCTTGTTGCCCTAATACACATCCCATAGATCTTTCGAGAACTATGAGGTACATGATCAATGGCCTACCAGGGACAAGAGGCACTAAAATGGGTGGCTCCTGCAGGTTATATTTTATAGTTTCGAAAGCCGTTTGGCAATCTTCGTTCCAGTTGATTGGTTGATCTTTCTTGAGATGTTTGAATATTGGTTCACACGTGGCGGTTAAGTGCGATATAAACCTCGAGATATAGTTCAATCGACCTAAGAAACCAAGAACCTCTTTTTCTGTTCTTGGAGCTGGCATTTCTTGTATGGCTTTTATCTTATCGGGATCTACCTCTATGTCGCTTTAGCTCACAATAAACCCCAACAGTTTTCCTGATCTTACGCCGAACGTACGTTTGTTTGGATTTAGCCTCAGTTTGAACTTTTTCAAATGCTCGAACAATTTTTTAAATGAATGACATACTCTTCCTCTGTATAGGATTTAGTGATCATATCATCCATTTACACTTTGACTTCTTTGTGATTAATGTCGTGAAATAGTGTAGCCATCGCTCGTTGATATGTTGTCCCTACATTTTTCAACCCAAAGGGAATTACCTTATAACAAAATATGCCCTAGAATGTCATGAAGGTGGTTTTCTCCATGTCTTCGGGTACCATTTTGATTTGATTATACCCGGAGAATCCATCCATGAAAGAGAATATCGAAGCTTGAGTTGTATTATCCACTAGAACATCAATGTGTGGCAATGGCAAGTCGTCTTTGGAACTTGCTTTGTTTAGGTCACGATAATCTACGCACATGCATACTTTCTCGTCTTTCTTAGGAACTGGAACTATGTTGGCGATCCTTGGCGGATAATCAACCACGGCTAGAAATCATGCGTCAAATTGTTGGAGTACTTCTTCTCGGATTTTGTTATTCATATCGGGACGAACCCTCCTACGCCTTTTCCTAACAGGTGTACTCCCTTCTTTGAGAGGTAACCTATGTACAACAATATTTGTATCTAAACTTGGCATGTCACAGTAAGACTAAGCAAACACCTCTGCATACTTACGGAGAAGCTAGATTAACTCTGTTTTTACATCTTCATTTAAAGTTGTCCTAATCTTGATTTCCTTCGGTTCTTTGTATGTTCCCAAATTTATGATATTGATTGCCTCCTGAGGGAAGCATGCTTTTTTATTCTCGTTCTATTAACCTCATTAACACTTAAGGGAGTTGTTGAATGCGGTATAGGGCAAGCAACAAAAGATTTGGAAATATTGATCCGGGAATTATCGTCCTCGGAGATGGAGAGATGCCATTCAACAGTTTCTACGGTTTCGAGCTTTGGTTTGAATGAGCAAAAAGTAAACAAAGATATAGACAGGAAAAGAATAAACACATTCTTAGAAGAGAAAGAACTTATCAGGAATGTAAATATATTCACTCTTCAAAAACATACACTTACCAACCCGTTATACTCTACCTACGATACTCATCTATGTCATCACATATCTCTCACATAAGCGTCCATCTCTGGAGCACAAACGAGATCATCTCACAACTAAGATTATCTCTAACGCGAAGTCACGAGAACATCCGTGTTCTCGCGTCGGCGATCTCTCGCGCGCCGCTCAAACACGAAAGCATTAAGAACAGATACAAACAGTGAATGCTAGCTCTAAATCTATCTCTAGAGTTCAGAAACTAACAGATAATCATCCTAGATAAGGATTCAAGAAGTTTATCTCTAAAGCACCCCAAATCCCTAGCATAGAGCAAAAATCCAGGATAACATCAACACAGATTTGTAAAACAAGTTAAACATAACATTATAATCGGTAAATATACATAAGATTCAAGTAAATATACAAACAAAACCCAACCAAAGAGAAATACACAAAGAAGAAGAGAAATGAACCGAAAATCTCCCGGTTTGTCAGCTCTGTTCGACGCTCAATCCACCCCCGATCATCCTTATGCAACCTCCGAAGTTGTTTTTTAAGCCAATTCTACTCTAAGAATGAAGTTGATGGTGTTGGGACTCAAAAATACTCAACCCATAACCTAAAAATGTGATTTTGGCCCCTTTTAACGAGCTGCTGTCTTAGCAGGTCCGCTTAGCGGACCCCCTCCGCTCAGCGGACTCAAAATTGCATCCAGACTCTGATTTGCTCCGCTGGAGCTCCGCTCAGCGGACTGACAGCAAAAGTGAAATCTTGTTTTCGCCATAAGTTGAGAACCGTAACTCCGAATTGCGCCCGGTTCGAAGCCTTGGAAAGCTTATTCAATGCTCTATATAATAATGAATGAATGGAGACCAAATTGATGATTTTGATCATCCTTATTTTGAGTCTTTGGAAGTCCGCTTGATGGTGGCTAAGCGGGCTTTCACCAAAATTGCGAAATCGAAGCCGTGCCTTTGACACTTTATTCATGAAGGCTCCAATAAACATGAATACCTATAAAAACAAAGAAAAACTATCAAATGGCATAAAAGTATATGAGTATACAACTATTTACAAAGTATACGTATTTATACATAAAACGGGGAATTATTCAAACGGTATTAACAAAAGTATCGATAAGTGCCACTATTTACATACTCAAAACATCGACATTTTGGCACTTATCAGGAGTTCATCATCTTCCCCATCCCCTTCTTCTTCTTGATTAATATGAGCCTCACGTTTACATTAAGTTCCAGCAATATCGTTATCGATGGGTTTAGATGGCGATCACATATTTTATCACGTTTTGGTTCATTTAGTATGCAAATATGAAAATGCTTATGAAGAAAGTATTTGCCATTTTTAATAAACAAGAAAAGTCACGGGGTTTTATACCAAATGCAAAAAATAAATTTTATTAATTAATAAACCAAAGTTTGAAAACATATTAGGGCCCTTTACAAACTACCTTTATGCTTCAGGAAGAGCATGAGTATTTATTGAAACAAAGAATAAAAATTACTTTGAAAATAAAAAGATCTCTGGTATCTCCAAGGTCGTCCAATTCTGGAGTTGTTCTCCTTGAGCACATTCACGGATGAAGTCGAATGCACTTTCATTGATACCTTTGTTGGATAACATGGATACTTGTTTGTTATGCTCATACCCACCTGTCACGAAGGTCTGTTTTAGTGGCGGAATTTGTCGTCCTTCCTTTACGGCTCTATTGATCGCAGATGGTTGGTATCCCAAACCCAAGCGATCTTTCTTTTCGGGGACTTCAATTATCTTACCCCAGTTTTCAGGATCTACATCTTGCAAGTCTCTCCAGGATGTTACTGACTTCTTTATTTTCTCTACGGGCAATGTAATAGTGGTAGCAATCTCCAAGGCTTGGAATGCAGTTTCTCTGTTGCCTTCCTCGGTACCGATATATTTGTTTGACTCTAGATGACTGACAAATATATCCTCTTCTCCATTAATGTTAACTATGGAGCCTTTGTTTACGAAATTCATCTTCTGGTGGAGGGTTGATGTGATTGCCCCTGCCGCATGAATCCAAGGCCGTCCAAGCAAGCATGTGTATGTGGGTTCCATTTCCATAACTTGGAAATTGAAAGAGAAAGTATGTGATCCAATGACAATTGGCAGATTCACCTCTCCAAAAACCGGGCTTTGTGACCCATCAAAAGCCTTGACTACCATATGACTGGGTCTTATAACGAGGGCTTCCATGGCAATTTTCATGAGTGTCGTCTTTGGCATTACATTCAGTGAAGAAACCATGTCGATAAGAACCCTAGAAAGGTGAGCTTTTCCACAGTATATGGAAATGTGCAAAGCTTTATTATGTGACCTCCCTTGTGGTGGGAGCTCATGATCACTAAAACCTAGGCATGCCCCAGAGGTAAGGTTGGCTACCATCCCATCAAATTGGTTTACAATTATGTTCTTCGTCACATGGGCCGCACTCGTAATCCTCATTAGAGACTCCCGATGCTTTTCTGAATTCAGGAGTAGTGACATGAGAGATATCTTGGAGGGTGTCTGGTGAAGCTGGTCTACCACCCTGTAGTCACTTTTCTTGATTAGAGCTAAGAACTCTTCGGCGTCTTTGCTAAAAGGATCTTTACCAACTTGATTTGCTTCACAATCCGACTCTATCACAGTTTTGTCTTTGGAATGTGTCAAGGCTTTGTCGCGTTTTTGTTGAACCGGTACTGACTCGAATATACGAGCGTTGCGTGTCATTCCTCCTGGCCCTATTATACTAGTTATAGAAAGTTCTCCTTTGGGAATAGGCCAATCATTTTATTTTTGACCGTTGGCGTAAGCCGTAGGATTGTATTCCCAAGGTACTGCTTTCATATTCTTGTAAGGGGGTAGAGATGGTATAGGAATCTTGACTGTGTCTTCCCGCGACGTTGGGATCACCACATATGGATTTTATCGAGAGATCCTTAATGGTTGCTTGAACAAGGAATAACCAATAGTCTCCTTGCCCCTTGGAGAGGTATTACCAAGGGTTCTTTCCTTTCCACCATATCTATGAATTCTTCTTCAGGATATTGCTCCAGTTAGATTAATCCCTGATCCACAAGTCGTTGCAGAGTGTCTTTGAAAGCTTCGTTGTATCCTAAGAGGAATCCCAACTTGAACAGATGTCTCTTAAGGGCATCTATAGGAGTTCTCATTTGTGGAACCAACTCTTTCTTGGTGATGATCTCTATTGCATTTAATGCCCCCGTCATGAGGAGGCATAAGGTTTGTTTTGACATTAGGTTTGTCAAAAGTAATAGCTTCTGAATCTAACAAATTTGGACTTTATGTCGGAACGCCCAACAATTCTCTAGCGCGTGTCCTGGTGAATTAGTATGGTACTCACATCTTTCATTTGCGTTATATCGGGGTGGAAGTTCTCCAACAGGAGGAGCGAGTGGCTTAGGTTCTATGAGTGATTCACTTAGTAAGTATCATAGCATTTCATTACGTGTCGTGGGAAGAGGGTCAAATTTCCTCGGAGGTCCTTGAAATTTACTTTGTTGATGAGGTATTGCCACAGGTGGTTTAGCCTTTTGATGTATCACCACATTGGTCTCTCCTTCCTTCTTTTTTCAAGAGGCTTGGAGTAGGCTTTTTTGAACTATATGAGTTAGACGACGCCCCTTGAATCTTTCCATTTTTTATGCCATTTTCAATTCCTTCACCTATAACCACCAAGTCAGAAAATCACGAGGATACGCTACCCACCATTTTTTCATAGTATGTCCCTTGGAGAGTACCCATAAACATGTCTATAAGCTCTCTTTCAAGTAGCAGGGGTTGAACACGTGCAACTATTTCTCTCCATCTTTAAGCGTACTCTTTGAACGCCTCGTCTTTCTTTTGAGACAAGTTTTGTAATTGTAAGCAATTAGTAGCCATATCCAAGTTGTAATTATATTGCTTTAAGAAGGTATTAGCAAGGCCAGTCCAATTCCCGATGTAGGTTTTCTCCAATTGCATATACCAGTCGACGGATGCCCCACTTAGACTGTCTTGGAAGAAGTGTACCATTAATTTCTGATCGTAGGCATAGGCAGCCATTTTTTTGACATACATGCGCAAATGATTTCTTGGGCACGTAAGTCCTTTATACTTTTCGAAATTAGGGACCTTGAGTTTGTGAGGGATAATCAGGTTCGGGACTAAGCTCATTTCAAGAGTATCTACGTAGAAGGCATCATAACCTTCTACTGATTTCAGTCTTTCCTCTAATACTTTAAATTGATTAACATCTTTAGGATTTTCCATAGTATTGTGAGAGGATAACTTTGGCTGTGATGATCGAGCTGTATTATCCGCTTCTTAGCCTCCATATTGTAGGTCTAGATAAACATCCTCCTTAGGAAGATTTTGACAGGAATATGTACCGTGCGAGATATCCCTTCCTTTTGTGGAGGAGGAATAAATCCTTCTTGAGAAGTCTCACCTTCCTCGGGGGATGGTGCGACTCTTTTGGAGGAAGGTATAAATGCCCATGGGTGAGAATGTTTGTCCTTGGATAGACCAAAACCTGGGAGATACCCTAGTAGTGGGTTATTGTCCCTTGGCATGTCATCAGTTTGATCATTAGTTTCTTTGACTGGGATCTCTTTGGTCATTTCTTGTTTCTCCAAGAGATTCTTCATAAAGCTTAACATTTGGGCCATGCCTCCCTTGATTTCGTCCACGCTGCCCTTCAACTGGTTTACTTCTTCATGAAGAGAAGCTTGGTTTTGTTTGAGTAATTCCATTGTCCTTTTCTGTTATGCTCTTATTTGATATGGAGGTCAGAGAGTCAGTTTGTCTTCCCCAATGGTATCATTGGAGAAATTTCATATAAAAGAATGAGAGAGATTTTTTTTGATGATGTGATTATGGTATATATGCGATGAATGTATGCGTATGCTAACATTGTGCTATGTCTTATCCACGCAGAATTATATTTTTGTATAGGTTTTATTTTTATTGGCGAGTATCGTAAGAAGACGAGTAATAGTGAAACAAAAACTCTTTATTGATTTAAATGAAAACCACACAAAGGGAAATACAATTGAAAATTGCTCCAATTGAAATTCAAAAATTGAAATAACAAACTGAAAGCTGAAATTAAAATGAAACTAAAGTTGCCTAGAGATGCCTATGGACATCTTCCCTAAAACCATCCACCATTGCCCTACAAAGTTTGAGGAAGTCTTCGACAACTTCAGGAAGCGGGACAAATGAAGACTTTGCATATTTCAAACTTCTAGGAATGTCCTCAATGAGGTTATTGCACAAAAAACTATATTCTCGTGCTTCTCCTAATACTTTAGGTAATCCTTGTAGATTTGGGAACCATACTGACATGTTCGCTTGCTTTAGAGATGATCGCATATTGCTCTTTCCAATAATCTTTTTCAGCCTATGCTTCTTCATAGATATCTCTTTGACGGATGAAATTCTTCCTAAGTGCTTCCAAAGCTTAGAGGGCAATTTCATATTCAGAGGTACGCTTGAACAATAACTTTTCAGCGGCTATCCTCCCAAGTCATTCCTTTTGTTCTAAACTATGGCTCTCTTGAAGGTCGGCAGCAAGGTCTCGTATTTGCCCTTCTTGATCCCGAGTCTTATCTTCAAGCTCTAAGACTAAGGAATCTAAGACTTCTTCGGCTTCCCTCTTATCTTGAACAACTTTGTCATAATATTCTTTCCATTTTACAATCTCACTAGCTGCTTGTTCCAACTTTTCATTATGCGAGACCAAGTTGTAATTATCACTTAACATACCATCCATCGTACGTTTCCTTTTACTCCTATCCTTCTCTTCATGTTCCTTAGTGATTTGAAGCTCTTGGTCTCTATCCTTGAGATCAAGGTGTAACTGACTCCTTTTGTAAGTTAGTTGTTGAAGATTAAGCTCCAAACCTTCCCTTTCCTTTCGGGAATCCTCCAGGGCTGCCCTAAGTTCTTCTATCTCTTTCACGGATAAAAGAACTGGGTCAGGAGTGTCGGGCTTATATGCGGGATCAACAACAAATGGTAGCTTATTGCTCTTAACCCTTTTAAGAATCCATAGCGTATAAGGTTCCCTTGCTATAGCATTCTTTTATCCAACATTTTTCTTTTGAACATGATTCCAGGCCCGGTTAATCTTTCTTAGTAATTTTGGATCACCTTTCCCCATATCGTGCAAGATTAATTGTTGGATTTGATCTTTAGAAGGTTTGTCATTCATAGGGTATCCAAGCTGACGTAAATCTAACACAGGATTATAATTATTGCAACCTTGTGTCCCAATTAGAGGAACATCAGGAAAATCTCCGCAATTATAAACAACCTCTTCAATATTAAGTTTCCTTGCATACCATAAGACGGAATCAGCATTGAGAGTCCTTAATTTTTAAGACCACTCACGTCTTGTCAAGTCCTTAGCCAAACATTTTTCCTTATACAAATGGGATATCAACCAAGAATACAGGATATGGATACAACAAAAAAAGCATTCTCTTCCCTTTCTCGTGGCGAGTGTGGATGGCATAATAAATATTGGCAAGTATTGTAGGAGTTGGATCAGCACTCAAAACCTTTATAGTCCAGAACACATTGATGGAAGCAGGGTCCACATAGTCAATAACTATGGGATACAAAATCACCTCAAACATCAAAAGAGATAAACAATTCCCGCATGTCTCCCACTGTTTCTTTTTAGCATAAGATAAAGCTTACGATTCTAAGAAATATCTTTTAATCCCTTGATCATCACCATCAACTTTGTAGTTGAGTGTCAAGTCTATGGAGGGTATTCCTGACTCTTTAGCCAAATTAGCGACCTTAACTACCTTCCCAATTCCCGTATAGGCCTCTTTCTTAGTTCTGAAAATCTCAAAATCCCATCAAAGTCTTGGAAAGTGAAACACCTTAGCGGAGGATCATAAAACTGAACAAGAGCAGTGATGGCCTCTACTTGGACATAGACCTTTAACAACTCAAGAATATCCCCATGGCAGTTGACAAATTTCTATAACGCTTTATCTGGTAGCTTTCGCTTAATCATTTTTAATTTTTTCACATCGGGCAAGGCGACATTGATACGGAGGATTTGTTTCTTGCTTGAACTCATCTTCAAGATACTCACCGAAACCTTTTTATTATTATTCTTTTAATTCCCATGGATAAGACATAAACAAGGAATGCTCATGCAAGATGTAAATATTATGGAAGTGATAAAAGCAACAACCCTCGGTTTATAAATTCATGACCATGGTATAGGTATTCTATCCTTCCCAAAGGTGGTTTATTTCTAAGGGTCTCATGGAACCCTCTTGCAACCTGAAACCTTTTATTTTAGGTTCTACAAGGTCTTTCCACGAGGTTCGAATTTTAGGGGTAGGTTCTTAGAGCCATTAGTTGAGTTCAAGATCCTACCCTCGACAAAGTCTAGCCTCGTCTAAGGTATTTCCCGGAACTCAACCCACTATGAGTGGAATTGTCACAAAAACTCGTAGGCGATCTAGTCCCCATTGGCCAAGTAGTATGACAGGATTTTGGAAGAGTTTGACAGGATTATGGGATTTTCCAGAACTAATAAAGGGGCCTATACAGAAATTGGGAAAGTAGTTAAGGTCACTGATTTGGCTAAAGAGTTAGGAATACCCTCCACAGACTTGACACTCAACTACAAAACTGGTGGTGATGTTCAAGGGATTAAAAGATCTTTCTTAGAGTCACAAGCTTTGTCTTATGCTTAAAAGAAACAATGGGAGACATGCGGGAATTGTTTAGCTCTTTTGATGTTTGGGGGATTTTGTTTCATAGAGTTGTTGACTATGTGGACCCTGCTGCCATCAATGTGTTATGGACTTTAAAGGTCTTGGGTGCTGATCCAACTCCTACAATACTAGCCAATATTTATTATGCCATTCACACTCGCCATGAGAAAGGGAAGGGAATGTTTTTTTGTTGTATCCCTATCATATATTCTTGGTTGATATCCCATTTGTATTAGGAAAACTATTTAGCTAAGGACTTGACAAGACGTGAGTGGTCTCAAAAATTAGGGACTCATAGTGCTGATTCCGTCTTATGGTATGCAAGGAAACTTAATATTGAATAGGTTGTTTATAATTGCGAAGATTTTTCTAATGTTCCTCTAATTGGGAAACATGGTCACATTAATTATAATCTTGTGTTAGCTTTACGTCAGCTTGGATACCCTATGAATGGAAAAATTTCTGAAGATCAAATCCAATAGTTAGTCTTACATGACATGGGGAAAGGTGATCCAAAATTACTAAGAAAGATTAGTCGAGCGTGGAACCATGTTCAAAAGAAAAATTTGGGATAAAATAATGCTATATCAAGGGAACCTTATACCCAATGGGTTCTTGAGAGGGTTGAAAACAATCAGCTACCATTTGTAGTTTATCCTGCGTATAAGCCTGACATTCCTGACCCAGGTCTTTTATCCGTGGAAGAGGTATAAGAGCTTAGGGCAGCCCTAGAGGCTTCCCGAAAGGAGAAGGAAGGTTTGGAGCTTAATCTTCAACAACTAACTTACGAAAGGTGTTAGTTACGCCTTGAGCTCAAGGATAGAGACCAAGAACTTCAAGCCACTTAGGAACATGAAGAGAAGGAGATGAGTAAAAGGAAACGTACGATGAATGGTATGTTATGTGATAATTAACACTTGGTCTCGCATAATGAAAAGTTGGAATAAGTATCTTGGGAGATTGTAAAATGGATAGAATATTATGACAAAGCCGTTTAAGATAATAAGGAAGTCGAAGAAGTCTTAGAATCCGTAGTCTTAGAGCTTGAAGATAAGACTCGGGAACAAGAAGGGAAAATACGAGACCTTGCTGCTGAACTTCAAGAGTGCCATAGTTCAGAACAAAAGGAACGACTTAGGAGGATAGCCTCTAAAGAGTTATTCTTAAAGCATACCTCTGAATATGAAAGTTCCCTCCAAAATTTGGAAGCACTTAGGGAAAATTTCATCCCTCAAAGAGATATCTATGAAGAAGCATGGGATGAAAAAGAACATTCGAAAGAGCAATATGCGATCATCGCTAAGGCAAGCGAACATGTCAGTATGGTTCCCAAACTCTACAAGGATGACCTAAAGTATAAGGAAAAGCACGAGAAGATGGTTTTTTTTGTGAAATAACCTCATCGAGACTTCCTCAAGCTTTGTTGGGCAATGGTGGATGGTTTTATGGCAGATGTGCGTAGGCGTCTCTAGACAACTTTAGTTTCATTTTAATTTCAGTTTTATGTTTGTTATTTCAATTTTTGAATTTCAGTTTGAAAAATTTTCAATTGTTTTTCCTTTGCATGGTTTTCATTTACATCAATAAAGAGTTTTTGTTTCAGTATTACTCGTTTTCTTACAATACTAGCCGATGAAAATAAAACCTACGAAAAACATATACAAAAAATATAATTCTATGTAGATAAGACATAGCACAATGTTAGCATACGCATACATTCATCGCATACATACCATAATCGCATCATAAAAAAAACTCTCATTTTTTATATATGAAATTTCTCCAGTGATACCGTTGGAAAAGACAAACTACATTTTCAACCTCCATATCAAACAAGAGCACAATAGAAAAGGACAATGGATTACTCGAACAAAATCAAGCTTCTCTTCGTGAAGAAGTAAATCAGTTGAAGAGCAACGTGGACGTAATCAAGAGAGGCATGGCCCAAATGTTAAGCTTTATGAAAGATCTCTTGGAGAAACAAGAAATGGCCAAAGAGATCCCAGCCAAAGAAACTAATGATCAAACTGATGACATGCCAAGGGACAATAACCCACTGCTAGGGTATCTCCCAGGTTTTGGTCCATCCAAGGACAAACATTCTCAGTCAGGGGCATATATACCATCCTCCAAAAGAGTCGCACCATCCCCCGAGGAAGGTGACACTTCTCAAGAAGGATTTATTCCTCATCCACATAAGGAAGGGATATCCCGCACGGTACATATTCTTGTCAATAATCTTCCTACGGAGGATGATTATCTAGACCTATAATACGGAGGCCAAGAAGCGGATAATACAACTCGATCATCACAGGCAAAGTTATCTTCTCACCAGACTATGGAAAATCCTGAAGATGTTAATCAGTTTAAAGTGTTAGAGGAAAGACTGAAAGCAGTAGAAGGTTATGATGCCTTCGATGTTGATACTCTTGAAATGAGCTTAGTCCCGGACCTGATTGTCCCTCACAAATTCAAGGTCCCTAATTTCGAAAAGTATAAAGGACTTACGTGCCCAAGAAATCATTTGCGCATGAATGTCAGAAAAATGGCTACCTATGCCCACAATCAGAAATTAATGGTACATTTCTTCTAGGACAGTCTAATCACGGCATCCATCAACTGGTTTATGAAATTGGAGAAAACCCACTTCCGGAATTGGACTGACCTTATACCTTCTTAAAGCAATATAAGTACAATTTGGATATGGCTTCTAAACGCTTAGAATTACAAAACATGTCTCAATTGAAAGATGAGGTGTTCGAAGAGTATGCTCAAAGATTGAGGGAAATAGATGCATGTGTTCAACCCCCGCTACTTGAAATAGAACTTGTAGAGATTTTTTTTTTAAATCTTGGTATCCAGCCTTGCGATCGACTAATCTAAGAGGAACCAATCCCACCGTCCACTAGCGGGGCCCTGTTTAAAGCCAAAACTGACAAAGTTTTGTATGGACTGGCCTAACACAAGAATTGATAGCACCTAGCAGGATTCAAACTCAGGACCTTGAGAGGAGCATACTCTCAAGACCCAAGCCTCCACCTCTAGGCCACCCCTTGGGTGTTAACATGTAGACCTGTTTTTAGGTACTTTGCAAGGGCCATACCATGAGAAAATGGTGGGGAGCGTATCCTCGAGATTTTCCGACTTGGTGGGTATAGGTGAACGGATTGAAAATGTAATAAAGAATGGAAATATTCAAGGAGCGTCGCCTACTTCGAGCTTCTCGAAAAAGAAGGAAGGAGAGACCAATACGGTGATACATCAAAAGGCTAAACACCTGTGGCAATACCTCAACAACAAAGTAAATTTCAAGGACCTCCGAGGAAATTTGACCCTCTTCCTATAACACGTAATGAAATACTACAATACTTACTAAGTGAGTCACTCATAGAACCTAAGCCACTCGCTCCTCATGTTGGAGAACTTCCATCCCGATATAATGAAAATGAAAGATGTGAGTACCATGCTAATTCACCAGGACACACGCTGGAGAAATGTTGGGCGTTTCAACATAAAGTTCAAGATTCGTTAGATTCAGGAGCTATTACTTTTGACAAACCTAATGTCAAAACAAACCATATGCCTCCTCATGATGGAGCAGTAAATGCAATAAGAATCTTCACCAAGCAAGAGTTGGTTCCACAAAGGATAAATCTCATAAATGCCCTTAAGAGACATCTATTCAAGTTGGGGTTCCTCTTAGAATACAACGAAGCTTTCAAGGACACCTTGCAACGACTTGTGAATCAGGGATTAGTCCAACTGGGGTAATATCCTGAAGAAGAATATATAGCCATGGTAGAAAGGAAAGAACCCTTGGTAATACCTCGCCAAGAAGTAAGGAGACCATTGGTTATTATTTGTTCAAAACAACCATTAAGTATCCCTCGACAAAATCCACCTGTGGTGATCCCAACGTCCCCGGAAGACACGGTCAAGATTCTAATATCATCTCCATCCCCTCACGAGAATATGAAGATAGTACCTTGGGAATACAATCCTACGGCTTACGCCAACGGTCAAAAACAAAATGATTGACCTATTCCCAATGGAGAACCTTCTGTAACCAATATAATAGGTCTAGGAGCTATGACACGCATCGGTCGTATATTCGAGTCAGCACATGTTAAACAAAAGCACAACGAAGCCTTCGGACACTCCAAAGAAAAAACTATGATAGAGCCGGATCGCAAAGTAACTCCAGTGGATAAATAGTATATTAGCAAAGACGCCGAAGAGTTCCTAGCTCTAATAAAGAAAAGTGACTACAGGGTGGTAGACCAACTACACCAGACACCCTCCAAGATATCTCTCATGTCACTACTCCTGAATTCACAAAAGCATCGAGATTATCTAATGAAGGTTTCTGAGTACGGCCCATGTAACGAAGGTCATAACTCTAAACCTATTCGATGGAATGGAAGCCAACCTTACCGTTGGGGCATGTCTAGGTTTAGATACCATGAACTCCCACAACAAGGGAGGTAACATAATAGAGCTTTGCACATTTCCGTACAGTGTGAAAAAGCTCACCTGTCTAGGGTTCTAATTGACACAGGTTTTTCACTGAATGTAATGCCAAAGACAACACTCATGAAAATTTATATGGAAGGACTCGTTATAAGACCCAACCATATGATAGTTAAAGCTTTTGATGGGTCACATAACCCGGTTTTTAGAGAAGTGGATTTTCCAATTGTCATTAGGCCATACACATTCTGTATTAATTTCCAAGTTATGGAAATAAAACTAGCATACATATGTTTGCTTGGAAGGCCTTGGATTCATGCGGCAGGGGCAGTCACATCAACCCTCCACCAGAAAATGAAGTTTGTAAACAGAGGCTCTATAGTTATCATCAATGGAAAGGAAGATATATTTTTTAGTCATCTAAAGTCTTACAAATATATCAGTACCGAGGAAGGCCGAACAGAAACTGCGTTCCATCCTTGGAGATTTCTACCGATGTTACATTCGTAGAGAAAGTAAAGAAGTCAACAACATCCTGGAGAGACTTGCAGGATGTAGATCCTGAAAAATGGGGCAAGATAATTGAAGTCCCCGAAAAGAAATATCGCCTAGGTTTGAGATATCAACCATCTGCGATCAAAGAGGATGTAAAGGAGGGACGAAAAATTCCGCCATTAAAACAGACATACGCGATAGGCGGGTATGAGCATAACGAACAAGTATCCATGTTATCCAACAAAGGTATCAATGAAAGCGCATTCAGCTTCATCCGTGAATGTGCTCTAGGAGAACAACTCCATAATTGGACGACCTTGGAGATACCAAAGATCTTTTCCTTTTCAAAGTAATTTTTATTCTTTGTTTTTAATGAATACTCATGCTTTTCCTGAAGCATAGAGGTAGTTTGTAAGGCCCCATTATGTTTTCAAATCTAGTTTATTAATTAATAAAAGTTGTCTTTTGCATTTGGTACAAAACCCCGTGACTTTTCTTATTTATTAAAAATGGCAAATACTTTCTTCTAAAGCACTTTCATATCTCCAAACTAAATGAACCAAAACATGATAAAATATGAAGATCACCATCTAACCCCACCGATAACGATACTGTTGAAACTCAATGTAAACTTGAGGCTCATATTAATCAAGCCGAAGAAGGGGATGAGAAAGACGATGAACTCCTTGAAGTGTTAACGAGGTTAATAGAACGAGAATCAAAAAGCATGCTTCCCCAGGAGGCAACCGATATCATAAATTTGGGAACAGACAAAGAACCGAAGGAAATCAAGATTGGGGCAACTTTGAATGAAGATGTAAAAATGAGTTTAATCAGGCTTCTCCATAAGCATGCAGAGGTGTTTGCTTGGTCTTACTGTGACATGCCAGGTTTAGATTCAGATATTGTTGTACATAGGTTACCTCTCAAAGAAGGGAGTACACATGTTATGCAAAGGCGTATGAGGGTTCGTCTTGATATGAAGTATTCTCAGAGGAAGAACTGATAACTGAAGATGCATCAGACTCTGACAATCAAGAAGAATGTTTGTTCGCAACATACAATGGAAGAAAGGTGTATGTTCCGAAATCTGGAACTTAGGCCTGGAGATCTTGTTGGTTTCAGAGGTAATCAGAAAGACAAGATTACTGACTATGAAATCAAAGGTAATAAGTGTTTGTTGTTAAGGATGCTGTAATAACTCAAAAGACTACAGAATCTAAAACATACAAACACAGTCTGTAAATCGTTTATTTAGTTTTCTATGTTGTTGTTCCTTCTGATCTCTTTGAACAGAAGAAAGAATATTAGAATTACAACTTTTCAAAGTATGATGATCCTGTTCAGAAATCTAAAAAGGTGAAAAGTCTTCTGAAATTTCAAGTTAATCAAAGATCAGAAGCCATCTACATTCATCAGAAGCCAAATGTCATACCCCAAAATTTTCCCATCATATTTCAAGATATTTTGGCCCATATGATCTCTAGATGCTCAAGGCCACACAAGAATTGGGCATGCCTATCTTTCTCCTAAGCAATAGGTCTCTAACTAGGGTTTTGTTTCTTTCCAAAGAAGTGAGATTTCTGATACCTCAAGTGGGCTTCATGGCTTCCCATATGCCTCAATGTGTTAACTAAGCTTATTTTCGTGCTTCTTCTGCTAAATGTGTTAACTAAGCTTATTTCCGATATGCTTTTGTTGTTTTTTCAAATTCAAAATAAAATAGTAATACTTGAGAGTTGTTACCTCGTATATAAATCAGAAAAAGAGATACCTCAGTAGCACCATTCAATATAAAAAAATAGTAATAAGAAGTAAAATAGAAAATAACAAAAATTTAAAAGGAAAACAAACACTAGAAAGAAAATAACAAAAAAATTAAAAATAAATCTAAGGCACAATTTAATCGAGTTGTTGAAATTAATCAAGAATAATTTACAGAGGCGCCAAAAACATGATGGATGATTTAGCAAGTATGCTATATTGTCGTCAAGTAATATTATTTCAAATAATTTCGGTTACACATGGATTTCTTAATAGCAACATTACAATACCATTGTACTAAGTTGAGGGGTTTTTATGAAAATTTTAATTTTAAAAAAATAAAAAGATGAAAATTATCAGAGATTAAAAATAATCAGGTCTTTCTTAAATTCTTTATTTCTCACTATTTGATAATTACATTTTTTCCTATAATTGCTCCTCAATTACTACGATAAATTAACAAAATAGATATACCTAATTCCTTGGTATATAGTCCTCTCTTTTAAAGGTAATCCCCTTTCCCTTGGGAAAAATCGAAATAAAAATAGGTTTTATCGCACATTAATTTCTTTATCAAAAAATTATAATCCTTAACTTCTAAAGTAACTACAAATTTTGAACAGTCAATTTAGATTAGATCTCAAAAGTTAGGGTCACTGGTCATTCAAAACATAGGTCTAATTTATATTTCTGTCAACATATAAAAAGCATTATTCAAAATATGGTTCAAATATCTCAAAATAAATTCATCTCGAAAGATCTAATCTAAAGAAATTTATCTACTCATAATTAAATTATTCATATATCCAAAAGTTTTAAAAAATGATCCATGAATACATAGTCGGAAATTGATCTTCTATAGCGAAAAACCTTCAATTCTTGCCCTTGAAATCATTGTAGCCGTCCAAGTTTCTAAAATTTGATCTCCCATTAAATTCTGAAAGTTGTCTTTTTACATAAGTCAAAGCGCATCAGAAATCGTGTGGCGATTTGCAAAACTTTGTCAGAATTGTGTGAAGATTACTTAACATTGTGCGACAATTGCTCAAAATTGCACGACCGTTTTTTTCAATTGCAAGCTTTGTTTTTCAAATTTCTTTTTCTCTTCTCTTGACAGCTTTACTCTTAAACTCACACATTACCAATTTTCACACTAAAACCATGACATTCTCCACTAATTACTACTAAAAATATAAAAATTGTTGATAAAATTACATGATGACAAGTTGTCATTAAAGTCCTTGGGCACTTGCTGTTTTCCTTAATTTTTTATCCTGTCATATATCTTTGCACCCAAGAAACTCATTCCATTCAAAAGGTTATAAAATATGATCAATTTATTTTTTACATGACAACGTTCATATTATGCAAAGTTTATTGAATTTACATATAGGTTTGTCTACAAATAAGGTAATAAAGTGTGTGAAATTAATAATGAAATTTAAGTAAATTTCACGCTTATCAAGTTGATTAGAGTAGGATTAGGAAGTGCACACAATAAACTAAAAACTAAGGCTTTGTTTGATAAGACATGTTTTTGAACTTATAGCTTATGTCTTATGCCTTATGTCTTATAAGTTTATATGATAATTTAGACCCGTTTGATAACGGTTTTTTCATCACGAGCCTATAGCTTATTTTACTAACTTATAGCTTATTTTCTAGACGCTATTTCAAATAGCATTTTAGCTTATATCTTATAGCTTATTACTTTTTCTTCCTTTTTTATCCTTATTATTTCAATTAAAATCCATTTTTAACCCTTATAATTTATTTTAATTTAAAAAAATAATTATATATTAAATATCTTTTATGTCATTTTACATTTATAAGTTAATTGAACCGTTAATTTTACAAAATACTTCAATGAGCTTATAAGCTATCAGTCTCAACCATCCGCTATAAGCTATAAGTCATCGATCATCAGCCAGCAGTCATAAACTATAAGCTATCAGCTAGTTTATCAATCAACCGTTATTTTTATCAAACAGACCCTAGTAACATTACATCATGTTGATTAGAGAAACATTAGGAAGAGCACACAATAAACGAAATAACATTACACCACTTAGGGCCCGTTTGTTTTGGCTTTTTTTAAAATGATTTTTATAGTGTTACATAATTTTGTGAGAAAAAAATTTACAATTTTTTTTTATAAAAATTTTAAATGAAAATTTTGTTTGAATAGTTATTCTTAAAATATATGGAAAAAAATTGGATATCAAAATTTTAAAAAAATCACTTAATTTTGAAGCTATTTCAAATAGATTTTCATAAAAATCATTTTTGAAATACAAATTTTTGAAAAAAAATATGATTTTGACTAAGTTTTGGTCTTCAATAATGTATATTTATGTTATAGGATATCAAAATTAGGGTTTTATTTAAAAAAAAACAAATGTAAAAAAACTTGTAATATTTTAAAAAACGGTTTTGAAAAATCTATTTTCAAAAATAAAAAGAAAAAAATCCATTTTTTTAAAGCTGAAACAAACAGACCCTTATTATCTCTTTTTTTTAATGGGATAACTTTTCTACCCATCACAAAAATCGGGTAATGTATTTTTAATCAATCATAAGAATGAATTTTTTTTTTGTATTTTTGAAAATAGATTTTCCAAAACCGTTTTTTAAAATATTACAATTTTTTTATATTCGTTTTTTTAAAAATGAAACACTAATTTTGACATCCTGTAACATAAACATATGTTATTGAAGACCAAAATTTAGTCAAAATCGCAATTTTTTCAAAAGGTTGTATTTCAAAAATGATTTTTATGAAAATCTATTTGAAATAGCTTCAAAATTAAGTGATTTTTTGAAATTTTGATATCCAATTTTTTTTCTATAAATAGATGAAATACATAAAATCACATTTTAAGAATAACTATTCAAACAAAATTTTCATTTGAAGTTTTTATAAAAAAAAAATCTAAATTTTTGTTTCACAAAATTATGTAACACTATAAAAACTATTTTTAAAAAAAGCCAAAACAAACGGACTCATTATTTAATTTTAATATATTTAATTATATATTAAATAACAAAATTATTTGTTGTTTTCAATATATTTCATGTTTAAATTAGTAGAAGACTCGTGCTTCTGCACGTGTAAAAGAATTTATATTTTAAATTATTTATTTAAAATGAAATTAAAGTTAATAAAAAATTTAGGCATGAAAGTAATTGTTGATTATAATTAAAAATAATATTATAATGATAGTAACCGTGAAATGTTTTATCATCTTATATTTTTTTTTTAAACTCAATTATATATACTTGTACTTTAATCTTACTACATCTTTTAAGCTAGAGTAAAAAAAAACAAAAAAATAAAAAAAAACTTCAACTTCCATTTATAACTAGTGTCTTACCCGTGCGTTCGCACGGGTACCCGTCGTTTTCGCGCATTGTGATTGAGAAAAATAAAAGATATTAGTAAAAGATTAAGTTTTGGGTAAAATTGAAAAAGTTATAAAAATAATAATATTTTATTTGACAAATTATAATGGAAAAGTTTTAAAATCTCAAATTCACAAATTATAACGAAGAAATATTCAATCAAATTATATAATTCAATTAGTGATAACTATTTAATATAATTGATTAAACTACAAACTATTAGCCCAATCTCAAACTATCAGCTAAGGAGAATCGATTATTTTTTGCTAGCTAAGGAGAAAATTAGTTATTTTGGCTCAATTATAACTACAAACTATCAGCCCAATCTCAAACGATCAGCTCTCTCTTGTAGGCCAATGAGAAACCACTACAAACTCCATTTATAATAATGATTCATTCAAAATACATAATTAATAGAAAAATACTTTGACCAATTTCTTCATTTTCCCGTTAATATTCGTTATTTTGATAAGTAACTTCGTATTCCCGTCAATATTTCAAATTTCTTCCCGTTAATTTTCAATATTTTGATCAGTAACTTCATGTTCTTGTTAATATTCATTATTTTGATCAGTAACTCCTTGCTCCCGTTAATATTCATTATTTTGATCAATAATTTCATGTTCCCGTTAATATTAATATTTTGATCAGTAATTACATGTTCCTGTTAATACTCAATATTTTTATCAGTAACTTCATTTTCCCGTTAATATTCAATATTTTGATTAGTAACTTCATGTTCCTGTTAATATTCAATATTTTTTATCAATAACTTTATGTTCCCGTTATTAGTAAATTCATATTTCCATTATTATTCAATATTTTGATCAGTAACTTCATGTTCCCGTTAATATTCAATATTTTGATGAGTAATTTAATATTCCCGTTAATATTCAATTTTTTGATCACTAACTTCATGTTCCCGTTAATATTAATTGTTTAAAATCAATTTAAAAATCAAATATATTATTTCATATATATAAATATTTGAATCAATTGCATAATTATTCCTATATATAAATAATTTTGTTTTGGAATTATCTATAAAAATATTTAAATCAATAGTAAACTTATTCTTGTTATTATTCAATATTTAGTTAAATACTTTGACCAATTTCTTCATTTTCCCGTTAATATTCGTTATTTTGATAAGTAACTTCGTATTCCCGTCAATATTTCAAATTTCTTCCCGTTAATTTTCAATATTTTGATCAGTAACTTCATGTTCTTGTTAATATTCATTATTTTGATCAGTAACTCCTTGCTCCCGTTAATATTCATTATTTTGATCAATAATTTCATGTTCCCGTTAATATTAATATTTTGATCAGTAATTACATGTTCCTGTTAATACTCAATATTTTTATCAGTAACTTCATTTTCCCGTTAATATTCAATATTTTGATTAGTAACTTCATGTTCCTGTTAATATTCAATATTTTTTATCAATAACTTTATGTTCCTGTTATTAGTAAATTCATATTTCCATTATTATTCAATATTTTGATCAGTAACTTCATGTTCCCGTTAATATTCAATATTTTGATGAGTAATTTAATATTCCCGTTAATATTCAATTTTTTTATCACTAACTTCATGTTCCCGTTAATATTAATTGTTTAAAATCAATTTAAAAATCAAATATATTATTTCATATATATAAATATTTGAATCAATTGCATAATTATTCCTATATATAAATAATTTTGTTTTGGAATTATCTATAAAAATATTTAAATCAATAGTAAACTTATTCTTGTTATTATTCAATATTTAGTTAAATACTTTGACCAATTTCTTCATTTTCCCGTTAATATTCGTTATTTTGATAAGTAACTTCGTATTCCCGTCAATATTTCAAATTTCTTCCCGTTAATTTTCAATATTTTGATCAGTAACTTCATGTTCTTGTTAATATTCATTATTTTGATCAGTAACTCCTTGCTCCCGTTAATATTCATTATTTTGATCAATAATTTCATGTTCCCGTTAATATTAATATTTTGATCAGTAATTACATGTTCCTGTTAATACTCAATATTTTTATCAGTAACTTCATTTTCCCGTTAATATTCAATATTTTGATTAGTAACTTCATGTTCCTGTTAATATTCAATATTTTTTATCAATAACTTTATGTTCCTGTTATTAGTAAATTCATATTTCCATTATTATTCAATATTTTGATCAGTAACTTCATGTTCCCGTTAATATTCAATATTTTGATGAGTAATTTAATATTCCCGTTAATATTCAATTTTTTTATCACTAACTTCATGTTCCCGTTAATATTAATTGTTTAAAATCAATTTAAAAATCAAATATATTATTTCATATATATAAATATTTGAATCAATTGCATAATTATTCCTATATATAAATAATTTTGTTTTGGAATTATCTATAAAAATATTTAAATCAATAGTAAACTTATTCTTGTTATTATTCAATATTTAGTTAAATGTGTTAATATCGGTATCATATACGCGTACCATATAACTACCCGTGTGTTCATACTATATTATTTCGTATTTAGATGGAATTGACTTTTATATATATATATATATATATATATATATATATATATATATATATATATATATATATATATATATATATATATATATATATATATATATATATATATATATATATATATATCATACAATAGAAAAAAGCAAGATGAGTACTTTGGCAAGTTTGCCACTTGTCACTCTCTCATGCTTTCTTCTATATTTTATTCTTTCTATAAAAGGAAAGTATTTTATTTTATTTTATTTTATTAAATAATAAATCATATAAACATTGTGGGCCACCATCTCATAAATTTAATTTGTTTGGGTCATATGGGAAGTTTCAACTGGCACGCTCCCCTTCACATTCCAACCTCATTCCAACCTCGGTTTCTTAGCAATTCCATTTTCTAACCTTAATGCAACTTTTCATTATCCGCCAACTTTTCATCTTTATTTAAACTCATTTTTCTTAAAACCAACAAGACAACAATCCAAAACTATTTTTCTTCATCTTCTTCGTTCACTATTTTTTTTCATCTTCTTAGTTCACTTTGATTCTCAATCTCTTTCCACCGGTCCCAATCCAAAACTAAATGCTAATCCTACTCCATCTCCACCGTCTGATCTTCCCAAATGCTATCGTGTTGTGTGGCTTGCCGGGAATGAGAAGTTGCGTTTGATGATGAGTCGATTCTATTTGTGCGACGATGGTGATGGATGCAACTTTTGTCGGTGAAAAGGTGATGATGGATGAAATTACTGATGCGTTTTTTATGCTGCTTCAGTGGCGTTGTTGTTGCTATCTCTTCCAATCTTTCTCTTGCAAATTATTTTGGATTGAAAGTTATAGTTTTGTTTTGGATCAAGATTAGTGTGAGCTTATGTTTGAATGATGGAATATCGGCTTTGATTTTGGTTTGTGGTTTAATGGAATCATAAGTTGTATGATGGTGAAGATATGGTATTCATATACAAAGGAGGTTTGGGTGGTATGAAAATGTTGCATTACAATAATGTTTGGTAAAAAAAACATGAAGCAAAGGGGGTTTGGTGGGTGCATGAAGAAGAAGATATGATACAGATCTTAAAATTTTTCTTTTTTCTACATCGTGATTGGTCATAGGCGGTTATCAATTGGTTCCTCCCCATCAATGAATGACATTTGACTTATAAATTAACTATTTGGTTTCTTATAAGTTCAGATAAGTTGTAATATTATAAACAACATAAAATAGTTTCAAAATCGTTTCACACCATGGTAATAACAATGTCCCTTGTGCAGGCTTTGGCAATGGTTACTTTTCAAGGTGCTTCAAGTCATTTACATCCAAATGCACGTGGAAAATCAAATTGGATGAATGGCGGGATTGCAGTTATGTTTTATGAATCATTGAGTTTGTATATATTGAGTATTACGCAATGGATTGATAATTATGATACTAGCAGTAAATTAGTAGCATTGGTATTGACACAGATAACATGTTATTAGAACCGTGAAGAAAGTAAACAATTGTGTAATTAATAATTAAGAATTGTTTTGTAAGATTTTTAGGAGATGAAATGACAATGAGGCTTAAGAAGAAAGATAAAAGGTGTTTAAAAATTTTATTCTTCTCCTAATAGTTATGTTTGGATTCCCAATTAATATTAATTGATACTTATATTTTTATATCTTTCAATGCGAGATTTAATTGATACTTAGGCTTTGTTTGGATTGATGGAATCGGATGGAACGGAGCGGAATGGAATGGAATAAAATGATATTCCGTTGTTTGGATAATTTAAAAACGGATGGAGCGGAGCGGAAAGGAGTGGTATGGATTCCATTCCATTCCATCACTTACCACCATATTCCTTCCCCTCCAATTTGGGCGGAATGAATAATTTGTCTTATTCCGTTCTAAAATTTCCAAACAATGGAATGGTACATTCGTTCCGCTCCGTTCCACTCCGCTCCATCCCACTCCGCTCCATTCCATTCCGCTCCGTTCATTTCGTGATATCCAAACATACCCTTATATTATTATATTCTTCTATTTTTATATTTTTATATTAATTGCAGTCAAGTTTTATTCCTCTCCCAATACTTATATTTTTGTATTTTTATATCTTTCAATGCGAGATTAATTGATACTTATATTTTATATTTTTATATCTTTCAATGAAAGATAAAAGGTGTTTAAAGTACTTTGTTTTTTTAATTATTATTGTTACAAATAATTAATTTTAAAATTACAACTAAATTTATTAAATTATTATTAAATTATTTTTTGTTCAAAAACTATTAAATTAGTAAATTATTTTGATTAAAAAAATCTATTTTCTACCATTAACATCAACAAAATAACATAAGTTTATAATATATTTCATTTTTTATTTTTAAAATTATGACATATATTACTTAAATTGATATTAAAACATAATTAACCAAATTCAAATTTAAATTTATAATAAATTTAAGAATTATTTCGTACTTTTTATTTATTTATAGTAGTTTTAATTAATTTGTCATCTCATTTATTGTTTTTGAAAAATTTAATTTGTTTACTCATGACCACTATTACAATTTATTTTTAATAAAAAGAGAAACTTTATTATAATAATTGAAATATGTTATTCTTGTCTTCCCTATGTTATGATTTTCAATGTCTTTATTATAAAAAGAATTAGGTCACATAATTAAATATGACTGAAGTTTGTGATTATGATTTTGTGTGGTTTTTGGTTAAGATTTGATTCTGTTTTCAAATTGGTTTTAGAATTATGGAGATTTGATTAGAATTTGATTCATTATCTTGAAGCTGAAGTTTATATATATAGAAAGATTAGATGTAATAGAAAATATTATATATAATTGGCTCTAATTTATGAATGTTTAAGGGTGCATTTGAAAGGTTTTTGGTATATTTTTTTATGGTTAATAGATAGCGACAATAGTAAATAAAAACAATCAATAATACTAATAATAATCCTTCTACTTAATAATATAATACTTATATACAAGAAAATAAAAATAAAAACTGAAATAAAAATAAGGAAATGGTTAGAAATTAAAATAATAAAAAAAAAACTGAAATAAAAATAAGGAAATGGTTAGAAATTAAAATAATAAAACAAAAGAAAAATAAGAAATAATTTAAAACTAAAATTATTGATTTATCATTGATGATAATTTTCTAAAATAAATTATAAAAATTATTTTTAACAAACATTTTTTTAAGATATGAATGATGTAAGATTTTTGTTAACATCCAAAATTATATATTGTTTTATTTATTTTCTATTCATTTTATTTATTTTGTTAATAAGTTTTAGTTTTTGATTAATAAATAAACCATAATACTTTTGGATTTGGTCTCTTTTATTCCTTTTAAAAAAAATAATAACAAAATAATGATCCGGCTTTTTAAAACTCTGAGCGCCCCTTTTCTTTTTGTAGAATTTTCTTCTGAAAAATAAAATATTGTAGAAAAATAAGTTTTGTCTTGCTCTAAGATAGAAACAGAATAAAAGAAAAACAAAAACTAATAAAGTAAATTTAAGTGTCAATATCAAGATAATGTCCATAATTTTGAGTTGTGATAACTTATTCAATTTGTAGGAAATTTTAGATAATCTTGAACTTTTGATTTGCTGGAGTTATAGTTTTAAATTTTCATACTTTTTGCTCACATTAATATTCACTTTTCACTTTTATTTCATGTAAATGTACTATTTTTATTTAAATTTTTTTGTTTATTGATAAAATTGTGCTTTTTATAGTAAAACAACTATTAATATATATTTCTTTTTCTATTGATGACTATTTAAATGTTTTGTATTCAATATTTAAATGTTATTTAATTTATTCAGGATTCATTTTTTATGTACATTTTATTTATAGAGTATTTGAAATTAAATAAAATTTTATTAGTATCTTAATAGTCCTTTGTTATTAAAGGTTAATGTACAATTTTTTTAATATTATTCTCAATTAACAAAAATATTAAATTATTCAACTAATTTTAATGTCACTATAACTTTATTTGTAAATTATAAATAATTATAAAATATTTTTTAATTTAAGGAATTTTGTCCCGTGCCTCACACGAGTATACAAAAATATTATTTGTAACAAAACTATTTATTAATTGTAATAGTGAATTACTTTAATGGTTAATGTACTCTCATAATAAGTATTTTTTATTTTGTTTTAGTGAATGAAATAATATATTTTTATCGATAAATAAACTATTATTACATATTAATATTACTATTATTACATATTATTATTTATAATAAAATATAGTTAAAAAATCAAACTCAAACGAAAAAGATTTAAAAAATAACGTGGAGATTCTATGGTGCATGAGTCCTTTAAAATTGTAACATTTATATTAAAAATTAATATAATATTTGTTTTAACAAAAAAATGTAAGATAATTATGATGTATAGAAATCACAACTTTCTCATAAAAAAAATGGATAATTTTATATTTAATTTATTTCATTATTTATTAAATATTTATAAGAAAGATGAATAAATGTAAATGTAAAATATATGAATTTTGTATTCATATGATATTTTTTGTTAATGTAAATTCATACTATATGAATCTTCTGTACTTTTGTAAAAAACAATTCTTAATTTTAAAACTTAAGTCAATAAATAAAGATTATTTTTAATATTTGAAAAATTCTATCTCAAAAGTCAATATTTTCGAAAAATAAATGAATTATCAAATATTTTTTATTGAATCGTTTGAAATGAGAGAAAATATTTTTATTATGTATAAAATTTCGTTAAATCCTTTTATCCCGTGTCTCGCACAGAGACGATCCAAGTTTATGAGTATATCCTTAATCATTATATAATTATTTTGAATTTCGTTATAGTCATACTGATCGGAATCAATCTTACTAAATTTAAACCCGTGCCTCGCACGGGTATACACACTAGTATATATATATATATATAGAGAGAGAGATATTATTACTTCAAGAGTAAGTTATCAAGACTTATTCCTCATCATGACCATTGATTCTTCTCAATCTAATGGTTAAAGTTAATGAGTGTTATTTCTCTCTCTCCACATTTAATTACTTATTAATTTTAACCATTAGATTGAAAAGAATCAATGGTCATGATGAGAAGTAAGTCTGGATAACTTACTCTTGGAGTAAGAATATCCCTCCTCATATATATATTAATAATTTCATATTGACATTATTGGGGTATATTTTGATTAGTACTTTTATGTTTATGTTATTATTCAATATTTTGATCAGTAAGTTCATGTTCCTGTTAATATTCAATATTTTTATCAGTAGTTTCATGTTCCCGTTAATATTTAATATTTTAATCTGTAATTTAATATTTTCGTTAAAATTAAATATTTTAATGAGTAAATTTCTCGTTAAAATTCAATATCTCGATCAGTAAATTCGTGTTTATGTTATTATTCAATATTTTGATCGGTAACTTCATGTTCTCGTTAATATTCAATATTTTTATGAGTAATTTTATGTTTCCATTAATATTAAAGATTTTTATCTGTAGTTTTACTTTTTATCGTTTCTTATTGTTTTGTACGATATAATTATACTCAAATATACATTGAAAATGATATGTATGAATATTTTTCTTGTGTATATCTAACAGGTTGTGTCCCGTAGCACTTTTAGAAACAAATCTTGTAGTCATATGCGAGACTATACAATCAATATTGTGGAAGTATAAAAATGACTCAAAAGGACATCTCAAATTCAACTTTCAACTTATAAATGAGATAAATAAATGTGCAAATTAGGTTGGTTATATACAGAACATTTTATTTCATATACCACATTTGAATGCTAAAATATTTACATGTACCACATTTCCGTTTTATCAACCAAATTAGAAGACAAAATAATTTGTTTGTTTATTTAAATATTTATGAAATTAACCTTGTCTAATCATGACTAAAAACTTTCTTCATTTGAGAAAACCAACTTCTTGTAAAACACAATCCGCGTCCGTTTTGTGCATTTGAAATGAGCAAAATAAAATGTATTAATAAAAAAAATTAATTTAGAAGAAAAGTTATACAAATAATAATATTAAAAAATTGAATAGTAAAAATAAAAAGTAACTCAGAAAATAATATTGATATTATTGTAGATTTAATAATACAATTAAGAGTGAATTTAAGAAAAAATGGTTACGTGAGAACACGACGTTTTTTTCTTCACAAACATGTAAAAGATCAAGTGCAAAGAGTTGTCCTTATTCCTTTAGCACTTATCAAATATATCTTGATTAATGAATGTTTCTTTCTAATTATAGCGTGTGTATAATTGTTCCAGTTGTAAGAGGCTTTCATGGCCCCTTCCATTAGATGACTGAGAAAATTTAAGTGTTTCATCTTATACTTTGTTACCTCTAGACAATTTGTTAATATCGGAATGAATCATTTAATTTTTCTACATGTCACTTTCTATCTCACAATGGTAATTGGATAATGCAACTGCTATACGTAAGCGCATGTGAAATGGCTACTTGCTTATTGCAGCAAGTGGAGGACTGAACCAACAAAGAACTGGGGTAAGTAGGATATTAGTTTTATAATACGCCATTAGTCTTCACTCAGTGGTGCAATTATCAATTACACGTTCATGGATGGAAATGATTAATGTATTTGGTGGTCTTAGTCGGTTGCTCTCCTTCCGATCAAAATCATGAAAAGAGCATAAATGATTGTGTGTTAGCACATTTGTTCCTTTTCAGTTGTTTTTGAAGAATGTGAGGCTAGTTTGATCAAGTTATTTTCAAATTCATGATGATAGTTAGTGAAGAGAAACATCTTACATTTTGCATCACACTGAACATTTAACATTCTTTGCAAGAATATTCTTGTGGATTCTAAAAATCTTCATGAACCACTGATATCAGAAAACTCTATCATGCAAAAGTTAGAATATTTTGGTAATGAGAGTATGTTCTCCTTAACTTTTTCCAAATCAATATCTGCATATCACAGCCAAAATGCCGGCGATATTTTCATCTTCTCCAACATTGTTGACCATGAACCGGCACATGAGAAGCCAAGTTGCAGCGCAAAAATCAAACCGAGAATCCTGCGGCAACATTTCCAGACCCAGCTGAACCGCTCTGCACTATTATATACAAAACCATATCAGCATCATATCGAAATCATAAAGACCATGTCGATATCACTTCAATCTACACAATCTACCAAAGATACACTGTAAATCCTATTCATTCATTTATAACAGAACAAAACATCAAACTTATTTCACCAATTCAATCCTAAAGCAGCTCCATTCATTCTCGAAAATATCCAAATATACTAAACTGTCTAAAATCAGTGCAGAGATTCTATGCACAAGTCAAAAACATACATATACAACAGATACATTCCAAAGGAAAAACTCATAAACACATACACTCAGTTCAGACATTAATCGAAACAGGGACGATTCCATTCGGATTCAATGACCGTCACATTATCTCAGCAGCCATATACATCATGCTAACTGGTGTCTAAATAAAATAACCTGCCGTATCCGAAGCTCTTCACACCAGTCCCAAAAGACCTGCTGCAAGCAAATATGTCATCAAGAAAGATAATGTATATTAGGGAAATAGAATCTCTTTAAAAATTGCTGATACAACCACATATCTTCCCGTCCATGTAAAGAAAAAAGGAAACATTCAATAAAATTTTAGTGAACTGGGAAAATATTTAAGGATTTTACCTGTTATATCAGCACAGGTTTATCAACAACACTTTAGAGGTATAGTTTTGATTTAGAGTTACAAAGATGTTACTCTTGAATGCTACCAAAAATGCAGCAACTTAAAAGAAAAATGACAATAGAACGATCCTTTAATACTTACAGCAGATGTGAACTTATCCGGACAAATTTCTAACAAACTCCACATGATGTAGTCCTGAAAATAAATCATTCAGGCTCGCACCAACAAATGCAAAAGAGGCTGAAATTTGCTAAAAGAAAAACAAAATATTATCAATTTACATTATAATCATTTACACATAAGCCTATTTATTAATACCAAATAAGTTTCAAATTAAGTTATATGTCAAAATACCTCTTAAGTTACAGTACAAAAACAACCCCTCTTTCAGGTAACATCCAATCTCAAACAGCCATCATATTTCTGTGAATCATTTTGAATAGCTTCTTTGGAAGCATGGATCGACGGGGAACAGTGGCGGTCCATGGTGCATTAGGAGTCGGTGCAGCTTCAGGGGCAGGCACAGGCAAGGCTGAAGGTGAAGGTAAAGGTATTGGAGACTAAGGTGATTGTTGTCATGGCAAGACAGTTATGACAAGCTTTTGTCCATTTTTGCAGTGGTTAGCAAAACCTGAAATGTACCATCTTCTTCCATATGTTGTCAATACCACTTTATCATTTCCACTACCCAACACTGGTGCTGCCCAAGGAAATGAGCAACTCTGAAAATCACTTCCATTTACTCTCACCACACTGTCCTTACCAGCAACGTACTTGAATGATGCAATGCAAGTTAAATTCAACATTTTATCACAAATTAATTCATTATATTCATTAGAGACATGAATAGAAAAGAAATAGAATGAGCTTACTGAGTGTGTCTCCAAGATGAAAGGCCTTGTTTGCAGCCCAAGCTTGATAATCAACTCCAAGTGTCCAACCCTTTTCATCTCCAACTACATAATCTGTTGCCACGGCTATGGTTGAGAAGACACCAGCAATGATAGCAAAGAGGAAAAGAGCACGTGACAGAGCCATGTTGCTTGATGAATATTGTTTAAAAGAGTTGGTTATAATTTGTTACAAAAATAAAAATATTACCTCTGGTTCGGAGGGAGAATCTGATAGCATTAGGAGTTTCGGTTTTCGGTTTCTTCTCCGATTTCAATTTAGTCACAGCACTGTAAAATTCAAATATCCAATGTCATTCATCAACAATAATCGTCATGTTAAGTCAGTTCAGTTATTATCAGGGGTAGGGTCACGGGGTTAAACCCGAGACATTCACTTGTTCTGGATAAGCTCCAACAGCTGTCTCACCACTAAGCATCACACAGTCTGTTCCATCCAGAACTGCATTGGCAACATCAGTAGCTTCGAAGTTCCCTGCATCGTTAACAATTTCAATAAGCCATACCTCCTTTAATATTCACCTTCAAAATCATCGATTAAAAAATATATAGAAATTTGCAGTATATCAATGGTTTACTCAAAATGCATCAACATGGCTTTAATCAAAGGTGTGCATCAACATCACCATAAACCCCAACATGATCTATTTATTTATTTTATGAACACTATAATACAGTAACATACAAAGTAAAATTATGAGAGCTATCATGCCTAAAACAATTGGATTGGAATAATCACAACCTTTTCCTTAACAGTGAATCACACAAACAAAGCTGACAACATTAACACTGTCAGTTTCAATCAATAGATAGACCATTCAAAATTCCATAAAATGCTCTTACCATTAAATATCACCAAACCATCGGCTGATACGCGCACCCATTCCTATGGAAAGTTAACACCTTCAACTATTCTTCATCCGAACCTATAGAATTAAAAAGAATAATCCGAACCCTAAACATCAAAAGGCATAAAGTAAACCATAAAATTAAAAACCATGATTCTGCAAACCAACCATGAATTCCTTATTATAAAAAAATGAACAAAATAAAATTTAACAGATCTGTGAAAGTGAGGGAAAATAATCAAAAGACTTGGGTAACTGTACCTTCAGTCCATAGTAGAAAAATAAGAAACTTGCATATGAAATGTTAACAAAAACACCAGATGAAATATACTTAAATTCAAACCATTCTTATATGCTTATTTGATTCCAGCAATGACACCAATACTAATCAGAATAGAAACGACTTTTAGTCCTTTAGATTTAAAAGGCTCAGCCAAAGGAGCGTCTTCTCGTTGAATGCATTCTGCAATTTTTCTTCTAATGCACGAATATGCTCCATAGATTTCTTTAGCTTAGTATTCTTCACATAAACAGAAGAAAAAAAGAAATTATCATTCAATATAACAGCCAAACGAAACCCTAAGCATCATACATTTCACCATTCACGCATTCAACATCTTAAAACACACGCCTAATCACAAATTAGAATCATATCATATTCATACCGCAATATCAAGATGAGTCTTCATCGATGCTTGCTCTTTCACCAATTTATTTGCAAATGAAGAAACCAAAAAACGCACGTAAACATTACAAACAATTCAAAACGAATATAAAAAGCATTTCATACATTGGTGCTTCAGAAGACACTGCATCAGACTTTCCCGCTTGCTGAGAGAAAGTGCAAAACAATATCAGTAAACGCCAACACTACAATTTCACCGCACAAATCGAAAAAGCTAAAGAACAAACCGAGAAATCACAATCAAAGGAAACCATTACCTTGTTCAATCGAGTGTGCTTGTCATTCAACAGTCTGCTCTTAACCGCCTGCCTCAGATTCGAGTCTAAACTCAAAGTACCATTCGAAACAGCCGCTGTTGCTGCCACCTCTTCATCTTTCCCGACTTTGTTCTTTCTCACTAAACTTGCATTCACACCTTTACCACTTGGCTGTTTCACTTTCTTATCCTTCACAGGACCATTATATGTTCTCAATTTCTCCGTTTCATCTCCAATTTCCACGTTCCCGTCCTATAATTAACAAAAACACAAACACAATCAAATAAGAAAAACAATAAATCAACGAACCAATTCATACCTATATTAATCTCACCTTCAAAATTCCAACATTGTTTCCCTCTATTTTCCCATTCAAGCAAAACCGATCAGAAAATGCACATGAAAGGAATCTATCTAATCTGCATCAAAAAACAAACCTTATCTGAAAATTCAGACAAAACCCAATAATTGCTTCAATCAGTGTGCGAATGGAAGCTTGTTGACGGATCCGCAAATTGTTGTTCGTGAATCTGATGTCGCAACCGTGCTCCATGGTTTGTTTTTCAATCAGTGTGCGAATGGAAGCTTGTTGACGGATCCGCAAATTGTTGTTCGTGAATCTGATGTCACAACCGTGCTCCATGGTTTGTTTTTCACCTTATGCAATTGAATGGAATATGGAGAGAAAAGAATCGAGTGAGAAACAAAAACAAAAACAAATTATGGATTAGGGTTTATGAAGCGATGCGATTGATAATGGGAAAAGGGAGAGAATAGCATTTGAAAGAGAAACGGTTTTTGCGAAACCGCTGTAGAAGAAGAAGATTTGTTACCGATGACGGTGCTCCGCACGTTGTGAATCTGTTGCGGTCCAATGATGAATTTGTGGTAATGGTTGTGATAAGGGTTGATGAAAGGTTGTGTGAAGTACTGAGTATTTGAATTAGGGTTAGCATTTGGGGAAGATGAATGTGGAGAGTAGTAACCGCTGGAAGTTTGTAACGTGAAATGAATTGATGAAGAGAATTTGGAGAAAGTTTGTAACGTGAAATGAATAGGAGAAAGAGGATACTTAAGTAACTGCAATTTGAGAAGTGTAACCGTCGTAGCATGAGCATAAAATTGAGAAAAGTGACGTGGAAAATTGAGAGAAGAGTTGCTGATGTGGATAGCCTAAGAAAGTCCCAAATGGTAGACTTTTCTTATATGATAGATTCAAGGCATCATCAATAGCTAATTAATTTTTATATTGAATTAGACAATATGATGAAATTCAAATTGCACCAAAATGACTATACAATAACTATATCAATTCAGTAACTTCTACATCAACCACTTCAATAGCTGAAACGTAGTAGAATTGATATCTTATTTACCATATTACCATTATTTTTTCTTTGTATCATCTTACTATAAGGAACCTATCAACAAAAAGGCACAGTAGAAAAGAAAAAACTAAAATAAATTTCATTCAAGATTGATTCATCAACTCAATTAGAGGTGATAAAATGGACTCGGCTCGCGGAGAAAGTCCGTTTTATCCGTATTTTTTTAAGAGGCATGTAAGATTTTAGGCCCACTCCCTTTAATATGTCCGTCCCGCACAGTCTCGTTTTTTTCGGACTTTTGCGGACATGGGTTTTTTTATACAATTTTATTATTTTTAGGCCTAAAAGATTCAATGCCCGCATATTTTTCCCGCACCGCCTTCACTTTTTTTTGGGACGGGGCAATGTTTTAGACCTGCACTCTCAAATATGCCCGCCCTGCTCCACACCATTTTTTTACGGACTTTAGCCGGACGGGCATGCCGGGTTGCCACCACTAAAATCAATGCATTGATAAATCTGAGATTGAGAATTCAATCAAGATACACTCACAAAAATGCTATTTTGCATAACTAATTACAATCACATTCTGCACTAAAAACAAATGTGTGAAATAAATACTTTTGTGATAATTCAACTATTCAATATCTAAGGATTAGGATTAAAAACTCTTTTAACAAATAGAAGATCAAAAAGTGCTCTACTAGGGTTTCCCTCATCATGAGTGGCAAGGGGCGGGGACGGCCGAAGAAGGCCTCACTACCTCCGGCGAACCGTGGAACGACGTCTTCTCAGGCTGAAACAGAGAAAGGAAGCAACAATTCAGGGACCAAAGAGCAAAGCAAGCAAGGCACGAAGGTTATTCAGGAGGCAACACCGAGTCATGTTAAGGTCGATAAACCTAAAACCATGGCAGCTGAAATCTTAGTACCAGGAGAGAATCCAGGAAGTCCGAAGAAATTATGGGTCAATGTGATTAGTGGAAATAGAAACCCTTCCAATGGTTTACAGATGGAATTTGTGGCTCCAAAGGTTGTTAATGGAGAAATTGAAGTGGAGATTGACGAGGAAGATATTGCTTAAGAAATTAGGTATTGGGACTCTGCCCTCATCATGTACGTGATTGGAGGAGATTTAAGTATGAATACGGTCAAGCAGTTCATGACTAGGAACTGGAATTTCGCCAAGCTACCTGATATGTACTTCAATGACGAGGGATATTTTATCTTGCGGTTTCACACCATGGATGATAAGGATCTGGTTCTTACTAAGGGCCCATACACCATACACAACATGCCCATGCTTTTGACTGACTGGAAGCCGAATTTTGACTTAAAGAACGATATGCTTCGTACTATTCCGATATGGGTTACGCTTCCCCACTTGCCTCTTCACCTCTAGGGACAGAAGAGCTTAAGCAAGATAGGTAGTGCTTTGGGTAATCCGATTGTCACGGACGAGTGCACAGCAAACAAACTGAGAGTTTCATATGCTCGCATACTTGTGGAGATGGATATTACTAAAGCTCTAGTATCTGAAATCAATATCTACAGGGATGCAGAAGGGAATAAACGTAAACAGTTGGTGGAATATGAATGGCGCCCCAAATTTTTTGAAAGATGTCAACGAATTGGTCACAATTGCCTTGAGAACACCCTGAAGAAACCAATCAAGCAGTGGAAGCCAAAGAATACACAAGTAGATACAGTGGAACAGACTGAAGCTCAGGATAATACAACTGAGATACCACAACCAACTGCAAATGAAGAAGAGACGTGGACTACTATTGAAAGACAACGAAAGGGTAAAGGTATCTTCAGTGAAGGATCGACTCAGATTAGTTAGGATAACTTATTTGATCCACTAACTCTTGTGAATGAGGGGTTAGTGATCCAAGGAGGTTGATGTTGATTTCGTGGAATGTCAGGGGGTTGAATAAACCAGGTAAGATTTCAGAGATTCGCTCCCGTCTCATTAATCTTAATCCTGATATTTTAGTGCTTATTGACACTAGAGTAAAACAGAATAAGGCGACTAGTGTGAGAAATAAGTTGAGGATCCATGATTCTTACTTAGACAACTATGAGAAACACTATAATGGACGTATTTGGCTAAGTTGGAATGATCAGAAGTACACTATAAAGATGATAAAATTGACTGACCACCTCCTTCATTGTGGTATGTATGATAATAGAGGGGTCTTCCTACAGTGGATTACTGCCATCTATGCGTTAAACCAACTTGAAAAGAGGAAAATCTTATGAAGGGATATTGAAAGGCTTAGTGCAAATTAGAATGGGCCATGGTGCTTGATAGGTGACTTCAATAATGTGATTAAGCCCCAAGACAGAGTAGGAGGCAGACTTGTCACTGAGGCTGAGTTTACAGATTTGATTGATATGATGGACAAAACAGGGCTGGCAACAATGGATAGTGTGGGAGATTACTACACATGTTCTAACAAGCATTCTGATGGGGTGATTTATTCTCGAATAGATCATGTTCTGGGCAACATAGACTGGCTCACTGCTAATTTAGATTCAACTTTTACTGTCCATGAACCTCATGTGTCTGATCATACTCTCTTATGCCTCAGTAGACAAGGTCATGAGAGGAAGAGGAACATACATTTTAAGTTCAGAAATAATGTTACTCAAATTGAGGGCTATCATCAGATTATTTTCCAAAGTTGGCAGCAGCATATTTCAGGTAACCCAATGTTTGTTATATGGCACAAATTGAAGAGATTGATTCCTATCTTGAGAAACTTTAGTAAACCTTTATCTGGTCTGCGGAATAATTTGATTGACGCTAGGAGCAGTCTCCTTGATGCTCAGAAGCTCTTATCTGTTGATAGGATGAACCCAGATCTTATCCTTAAGGTGAAAAAGAACATTGAGCTGGTTCTGAAGCTTGCTAAGATGGAACAGATGGACATTGCCCAGAGGGCTAAAATTGACTGGATTAGGGCTGGGGATGGCAACAATAGATATTTCTATGCATCCATAAAGCAGAGACAAAAACAGAATTTCATAAGATGTATGACTAGAGAAGATGGAAGCATAGTGCATGAGAAGAGAGACATTGAGGAAGAGGTTCTGAGGTTCTATACCTCTCTAATGGGCACTGCTGCTGACAACCTTGTAGAAGTAAATTGTGCTGCCATGAGAGATGGTCCCCAAGTGTCTCTTGACCAAAGGAATTTCCTCATCAGGCCTGTTTCTAAAGAGGAAGTCATAGAAGCCCTGAAGGGAATTAATGATAACAAATCTCCTGGAATTGATGGTTTTGGAGCCAAATTTTTCAAGAATGCTTGGCATATTGTAGGTGTGGATGTTCACAAAGCTGTTGAGAATTTCTTTACTCGGGGTAGACTTCACAAAGGCATTAATACTTCAGTGATTTCTCTTATTCCCAAGTCTAATTTGGCACAGGCTGCTAAAGACTTTAGACCTATCTCCTGCTGCACCACTATATACAAGATTATTTCCAAGATCTTAACTGCTAGATTAGGGTCAGTGTTACCAAATCTTGTGTCCAAGAACCAAGCTGCATTTGTGAAGGGACAGCAGTTAAAAGACCATGTCCTGCTAGCTTATGAACTCATTAGGGGATATGAAAGGAAGCACTCTACCCCTAAGTGCATGATGCAGATAGATTTGCAAAAGGCCTACGACATGGTGGACTGGAGGGCTCTTGAGAGAATCTTAGAGGAATTTGGTTTTCCTGCTAAGTTTATCAAATGGATCATGGTGACAGTCACTTCAGTTACCTATAGATTTCACATTAATGGGAAATATACTAGAAGAATGGAGGCTAAAAGGGGGATTAGACAAGGAGATCCTATCTCCCCCCTTTTATTTGTGCTCATGATGGAGTATCTGACTAGATGTCATACCCCAAAATTTGCCCGCATATATTTTCTTGTCATTTTATTTCAAATAATTGACATAGCCCGGTCGGTAAGAAAGTAAGGTTTGTAAGTATAAGGTTCCAAGTTCAAACCCCACTTCTAACACTTTCTCATTTTATTTGTTTCTAACTATAATTTTAATTTTAATTTTATTTTTATTTATATTAAAAAAATCACAAAAAATAAGCTTTTTTTAATCATTCAATTTAATTTTCGTTTTTTAATTAACCATCATTTTATTTCATTTTTCATTCAAAAATCACAACAAAAAAAAAAAACACATACAAGACAATATTAATGACCTTCCAAAACAACTTCAAGACAAAATCTTCAAAAATTTGAAGGGAATTAATCATGGGACAAGACTCTTGATGTAATAAATTAGTTGGTCCAATTCCATATTGAGCATTTTTCTTTCACCATAAGAACAATCCCAACGCACACAAAAAGGTGAGGCCATTCACACGACTAACAATTTTTTTTGGCCAACCCTTATTCTCTACCACACAAATTCGCATACTCTTGCTTTTACATTAAAACCTGTAAATATTTTATTCATCACCATTAACCAAACTTCTCCCCAATTCTCCATCAAAAACTCCAATTGATTCAAATCATAAAAAAAACTATCATTCACAAATAACAATTGCACCGTTTTTCAATCCAAGCTGTAAAGAATATTAACACTTTTCTTACACACAAAATAATCACGTACAATTTTATTTTATTTTCATACTAATTTTGTAAGCAATTTCAATCACTAATTCACAAACAAGAAAAGTCTTCATGAATTCATGATATAATCTGAAGATTAACCTTTGCTGCTATAATTGTTTTGTTATTGCTATTGTGTTCTTTTTCAGGTTACAAGCAAGCTTACAATTTCAGCCTCGCAACCGTGACTCTGCCCTTCAACATAGAACAACCACAACAACCTCACCATCGGAATCCGCGGAAGCCCGTAGTTGACATTCCAACAACCGCTTCCAACGTTGCCTCGATTTAGCATTACCACCGCCGTGTTCGACGAGACCGCCTCAAGCTTCCGACGAGAGTGATCGATCAGCCGCCACGGCGCAGATCACAGCCTCTGTCCGGCCCCCACTTCCGACCCCAACGCGCATCCACGGATCCGGTAATCGCTTTCACTTTTTTACGATTTTTATGTTGTTGTTGGCTTATTTGTTGTGATTTCTAAAATCGATCCCATGGTGTTATTTGATTTTCCGAAATTTGTTACTGTTGATATGTTGGTGAAAGAGAAGATGAACGAGTAAAGGAAAGAGGGTTTTATTTTGAGTTTTCTATTTTTTTTGTTTGTTATATTTGGTTATTATCACTATTTATTTTAATTTTTTTATTAAGAAACCACTTGTCCATATCACGTTGGCTCTTGTTAAGAGAATTTGGAAAAGTCAAACATAATATTTTCCTTTTTTTTGGTGGATAGTTTGTTTCTTTAGAATAAAGAAATAACAATAATCTCTTAACTATAAAAATGGGGCGGACATCCCCATGTTATTCTATTTTTTTTTGTTTATATTTATTTCATTCATTTCACTTTTTAATTAATATTGATTCTATTGTTTATTTTAGATTTCACTTAATTAGGATAATTACATTAGACTATTAATTTAATTAAATTATATAGTGGCTTAATTTTATTTTATTAAGAAATATAAAAATTCAAAAAAAAAAAGAAACACTTTTGTACCATTAATTTGCAAGTATTTTCATTTATTCTCTTGTACATAATCACTAACTAATTAAAAAAATAAAATTCAAAAATATTAGAAATAGACTTTGAAGTTAGATATTTTATTCATATATTTGAAAAATACAAAAAAATATTTGTTTTAGGTATTAAGCCTTAGTTTCTCTTTTGATTAACATTTGTTCATATTTTTACTGTTTCTCTCATATATTATTTTATGCATTGTTATATTGCTACCACTTTCTTGTTTCTTTTGCGAGGTACTAATCTTGAAGCCTCCGAATTATTTTCATGGACATTTACAAGCTTTTGTTTAATTTTTTGTACATTTACTATTTATTCATATTTTTATAAGTTATGTAACTGCTCTGGTTTGTAATAGTTAACTTAGGACCTTTAATTTCCGCACTCCCGGTTTTTATTTGTAATCCCCCATCCCCGAAGCCATGTAATAGTTAGGATTTAATTTCTGCTTTTACTTTCCGCACCACTTAACTGCTTAGATGTATGCTAATTAGGGTGTGTATGGCAAGACTAAAATCAACCGTTAGCCCACTAACATCAAGATAAATATCTGAATATAACACACTCGCACTCACGCACCTCTAGGGTACGCCCCTCTTGGTTGCCTTACGAATAAAGGTCGAGTCCCTCGAATATAGAGGTATCTAAAGCAATGTCCCTCGATTAAAAAATCATCACAAAGATCATAAGTCCCTCGATGCCCCTCGATGTTGCCTACGAATATATGATCTTGTCCCTCGATTGTTGCCTACGGAAAGTGATGATCGTCCCTTCGAAATTGCTAAGGGTACCTCTACCTGTTGCCTTCAACGACCTCGATGACCCTTCGATGACCCGTACGTCCAATATAAATAAGGATTTCCTACTCCTATATAGTATGGATAATCCTAGGAACCGTAAAAAGTATAGAAAAAAGACCAATTAGTTAGGGTAGTGCTCTTAACCTGCCTGGCTCAATATAAAAATATCTTTTCAATACTATTTCAAAAAAAACAAAACTAAGGCTACGCATTTACGCTAAAGTCCTTATGTCTCTTTTCAAGTCAAAACAAACAAACATGAGCTAAGCAAGTTAAGAGCCCGTAGAAAACTACGGATGAAAAGGGTGCTTGCACCTTCCCTTTTCATAACTTACCCCCCGAGCCCGTTTCTTTTAAAAAAAGGGTCTTTTTCTGTACTTTTTACCCTTCCTAACATTGGACAAAATAAAAGTCGGTGGCGACTCATGCTTCACCGCAACATTGTTTGCGAAATAAAAATAAAAGTCAGTTCACCGAATTACAGAACTGGCGACTCTGCTGGGGATTCTTTAAGAGGGGTTTACTTTAGGGCTTAGTTCATTATAAATGTTTTTAATTGTTTGTTTGTATGCTTTATTTTTAAGGGAATTGCTTGGGTTTGTTATTGTGTGAAAGGTCCTACACCCGGATCTAGTGTACCTTAAGTATGTGGCATGAGACCAGGGAAACTGTACGACATGTATCGTTATGGTTGAACTGGTGGCCACCGTTAGTGCGACGCTTTGGTTTGTCCTGATGGCCCTTGAATATGATCGAGGAGACATTTGGCTATTGCGTGGTGTCACAAGCACTAATTCGCCCTTAGAACCTTAGTTGAACTTGACTTTGGCCTATAGGAAGTAGCGAGATAGCTGGCTTTGGATTCCTGACTGAAGCCGGTTGATACTCGATGCTACACTCATTGAGATTGGACTCAAGGGATGCTTTTGGCTGGCCGATTGAGTGCTATGTTGAGACAATGCCCACGAGAAAGATCAATGATATGAGCACCCTAGAACCCGATCTTTATCTAGGACAGGTTGAACCAACTAAACTTCAGTGGGGAGGGTACTTACCTTTGAACTTCATGCAAGCCTTTAAACCTAAGGCTACTTGTGTGACTTGTTTGTATTCATTATCTAACTGTTTGGTTTCCTTGCAGGATTTGTTTATACACTAACCGTTTGGATTTGTTTATACCCTAACCGATTGGTTTCCTTGCAGGATTTTTGTGTACGCTAACAACTTGAACTCTTTACCTAACTAACCTTTTTCAAGGATCTCAAGTATTTAGGGCGCGCAATTCCAGGTGCCATCCTCGAGAGCCAAACTCCTATCAAGGGGCAAGAGGATTTATTTTCCTCTGGCCATGCATCCTCAAACTCAAAGGTACAGTTCCTATCAAGGGGCAAGAGGATTCACTTTCCTTTAGCCATATACCTTCAAATTCAGAAGTACAGGTATCTCGAATCAGAGGCTATGACCCACTGGATATGGTGAGCCTGATTCTTAAAGAAGGACGTTCAAAGACGGAAGTCGAAGTTCTTCAACAAAGCTGCAACTACATGTCAATGTTGCAAACTGGGTTCCAAAAAGATCCTTGAAAGCATTGCATATGCATTTGCATACATATCATTGCATAACAGGTTTCCAGACAACGAGCTTCTCATTTTCTACCTCAAATCCCTAAAGCTTGATACTTACAACTCCTTTGTGGCTTCGTCAGAATCTTCTTCTTGGAAGTAATCTGTAGTTCAGATACGAACGTTTGGTTTGGTTTCCTCTCTGTGGCAGTTGGTCACTCGATCGATAATTGCCAACCAGTCTGAGATAAGGTACAAGACCTGATTGATGCAAAGGCTATCATATTCACACCTGCAGGCCATATTTGAAGTTCTCCTTTGACTCAATGGACCTTCTGAAGCAATAAGTCCATACGGAGAAAATCTCCTCAATATTGGCAATTCGTAATTTCTCATGCATTTTCATGCGTAATCTTTCTTGTTCTTGTTCAATATTGTCTATACGCAATACTTGTTTGTTTTTGAACTATAATAATGATGCATTGGATATGTTTGTCTTGAAAAAATTCATTCGCTCTCGCTCTAATATGTTTTTATTTGCTTATGATACCAAACTCTCAGTGATAAAGCATGATGACTCTGAAGGGAGAATGACGAACACATAATACCAATAATCTCAAATGGTGTACTTTCGAGTAAAACCCTGTTGATGATGTACAGGCATTGTTTCAAAATCCTAAACACTGGAGATATAAGGAAGTTAATCCCTTACCAACCCCTTTTGAGCCTTGAAGTAGGAGTTTCTTTTCTATACGAAAAAACCCTCACATTTAACCTAGGGGCAGGGTAGTGTTCAGTTAACCTGATTGGGTGTTCAAAATTCAGGAGGAGCTCGCACCTAAGGAAACAAAAATGGTTATCCTTCAAAAGATTGAGAAAAAGTCGAGACCGCAATGGTCATCTCTCGCACAATAGGAGGTCAAAATATGACGGTACAACAACGACTATCCCTCGTCAACCAAGAAATGAGGCAGTCACAATCTTTCCAATGATAATAAATTGAAGACGTCTCATACGACTTGTTCAAAAAAAAAAGAGAAAAATGAATCGAAAAGAAAGAGAGAAAAGAAAGCCCGCTAAGTCAACAAACTTGAAAACCAGCGACTTAGGCAAAAATTAGGGCATCCCGCTGGACATCAAAATAAAAAGAATTTGTCCAGGCAAAAGTTAGGGAAACAAAAAAGAGATCCTCAACAAAAGGGCAAAGTCGTGTGACTATAAATTCAAAGAACAAGATCGTGTGATCAGATACCAAGAACAAAAGGTAAAGTGACTGTCATGTCCAAACACCTCATCGACTCCTAAGTCGTCTCAGACTCCTCTTGAATGATGGATACTCGCATCGAGTTAACTGAACTTAGGTTGGAGAACATCACGAAGGGGGTGGGCACCAATAAAATTTCGAGCCTGAAAATCTTTTTTTCTAAAACCGTGAACCTGGCCACGTTACAACCCTCAAAAGTCCTAATTGAAGCAGGGTTAATTCGAAAGCATACTGTAACGAGAATACGGTAACCTGACTCCTAGGAGTTCTGCTAAAACGCTTGAGTTGGTATCACACCATCTTTCACAAAAAATCAATGTTTTGACATCCTTTCAAAAAAAAAATCTTCTTCAAATTTCTAGACAAACATGAACTTTGCATTAGAATTATATTTCTCATTCTAAACATTCTTTGCATATGAACAAGTACTTGACACCAGGAAAGCTTCCATCATGAACTGCAGATGAAAAGTTTAATCCTTTCAAGAGACAAGTTGTCTTCAGAACTCCATTGAGTTTGAGCGAGAATATCTCAAGTTCTGATCACCCTCAGGGGCACAAAAGCAGTTGGATACTCCGTTGAGTAATAGTTCAGTCAATCTGGGGAAATCAAGTCAAGATTCGAATAATCCCTCAAATGCCAAATAGTCAAAGGCATACATCCCAAGCGGGTTTCAAACTATTTCCCAATCAATCTGGGTTAACCAAGTCGAGATTTCGAGAATCTCTCAAGGATGTCAAAACAATCAGGGGCATCATGCTAAGTACTAGGGGCATGTCACCCGTAGTACACATGTCATAAGGTCCTCGCAACGCGAGTCTCTTCAAATTCCCTAATAGATGGGGCAAAGCAATGCAAGGCATGTTCAACGCTTTGATCAACACTCATTGGTGTGTCCCAATCAATATAAATCCAGGAATGATAGTTACTATAATACTGGGGGCAATGTTCAAGGCATCCATGCCTTCCTACAGCTTCGATTTCACAAGATCTTATCCCCACAGAGCAATTCTCAAGAAGATATCTTCAAACATACTCGTCTCGACAAAGACAGGACTCCCCAACAGAGTTTACATCTTCAACACTACCGGTTCTCCAAAACTTTGCTCTTCTCCAACATGGTTTATTAATATCTCTAATCCCCAATCAGGGAGCATCAAGTTACTGATCATCCCCAAGCAGAAATCATAAACCCCCCAGCTGAGCATCTTCAAAACAAGATCAGACATCAAAATCACAAAGGCATAGAGATTTATTTTCTCAATCAAGATAACATAAATCATATTCACATATCATGTGTCATAAACATATTTACCTTACCTCATAATGAACTCATCCATAACATACAAAGTTCCTCATTTATTTTGAGGGATTCATTACATAATACATGCATCATGACATTGCATAAAGGCTAACTATACCTATTGCAGGATAAAGGTACCGGCAAATTAACGAAATCTCCAACTTTCCAAGATCTAATTCGGTTACTACGAACGGTGCCGACACGGTCAATGCTCGAAGATCTAATTCATTTACCACGAACGGTAATGACACGATCACTTTCAAAGATCTAATTCAGTTACTACGAATGGTACTGACACGGTCAACGCTCAAAGATCTAATTCATTTACCACGAACGGTAATGACACGGTCATTTTCAAAGATCTAATTCAGTTACTACGAACGGTACTGACACGGTCAACACTCAAGAGATCTAATTCTATCATCACGAACGATGTAGACACGATCAATCACCAACTAAGTCTAATTCAGCTACTACGAACGGTACTGACACGACAAAAGATCTAATTCGGTTACTACGAACGGTACTGACACGGTCAACTCTCAGAGATCTAGTTCTATCATCACGAACGGTGTAGACACGATCACGGACCTTCCTAGTCTAATTCAGTTACTACGAACAGTGCTGACACGACAAGAGAATTTAATTCTATCATCACGAACGATGTAGACACGATTATCTCTCCAAGATCTAATTCGGTTACTACGAACGGTGCTGACATGATCAACCTTCAAAGAATCTAATTCTATCATCACAAACGGTGTAGACACGATCACTGACCTTCCCAGTCTAATTCAGTTACTACGAACAGTGCTGACACGACAAGAGAATCTAATTCTATCATCACGAACGATGTAGACACGATCAACTCTCAGAGATCTAATTCCATCATCACGAACGGTGTGGACACGATCGACTATTTCCTAAGTCTAATTCAGTTATTACAAATGGTACTGACACAACGAAAAGATCTAATTATATCATCACAAACGGTGTAGACACGATCATCTTCCAAAAGTCTAATTCAGTGACTACGAACGGTGCTGACACGACCAACTCTCCAAAAATTTAATTCATCTATTATACGATCAACATACAAACAACTGGTTCTCAACACTCCAAGTTCAGATATAGTCTAACGTGAGACTCATTCTGACGTTCAAAAACTTATCAAGACAGATGGCATCTTCAAGCCCATCTCCGACAAAAGTCCCTACCTCAGCAAGGGCAAATTTCTTGGTATTCTGGTGTTCAATCCTCTTCCACCTTCAGATTCCAACTGGCATACAAACCACTCTACATCTTCAGGTTTAAGAAAATTGAACAGGGGCAGCTGTCATACCCCAAAATTTGCCCGCATATATTTTCTTGTCATTTTATTTCAAATAATTGACATAGCCCGGTCGGTAAGAAAGTAAGGTTTGTAAGTATAAGGTTCCAAGTTCAAACCCCACTTCTAACACTTTCTCATTTTATTTGTTTCTAACTATAATTTTAATTTTATTTTTATTTTTATTTATATTAAAAAAATCACAAAAAATAAGCTTTTTTTAATCATTCAATTTAATTTTCGTTTTTTAATTAACCATCATTTTATTTCATTTTTCATTCAAAAATCACAACAAAAAAAAAAAAAACACATACAAGACAATATTAATGACCTTCCAAAACAACTTCAAGACAAAATCTTCAAAAATTTGAAGGGAATTAATCATGGGACAAGACTCTTGATGTAATAAATTAGTTGGTCCAATTCCATATTGAGCATTTTTCTTTCACCATAAGAACAATCCCAACACACACAAAAAGGTGAGGCCATTCACACGACTAACAATTTTTTTTGGCCAACCCTTATTCTCTACCACACAAATTCGCATACTCTTGCTTTTACATTAAAACCTGTAAATATTTTATTCATCACCATTAACCAAACTTCTCCCCAATTCTCCATCAAAAACTCCAATTGATTCAAATCATAAAAAAAACTATCATTCACAAATAACAATTGCACCGTTTTTCAATCCAAGCTGTAAAGAATATTAACACTTTTCTTACACACAAAATAATCACGTACAATTTTATTTTATTTTCATACTAATTTTGTAAGCAATTTCAATCACTAATTCACAAACAAGAAAAGTCTTCATGAATTCATGATATAATCTGAAGATTAACCTTTGCTGCTATAATTGTTTTGTTATTGCTATTGTGTTCTTTTTCAGGTTACAAGCAAGCTTACAATTTCAGCCTCGCAACCGTGACTCTGCCCTTCAACATAGAACAACCACAACAACCTCACCATCGGAATCCGCGGAAGCCCGTAGTTGACATTCCAACAACCGCTTCCAACGTTGCCTCGATTTAGCATTACCACCGCCGTGTTCGACGAGACCGCCTCAAGCTTCCGACGAGAGTGATCGATCAGCCGCCACGGCGCAGATCACAGCCTCTGTCCGGCCCCCACTTCCGACCCCAACGCGCATCCACGGATCCGGTAATCGCTTTCACTTTTTTACGATTTTTATGTTGTTGTTGGCTTATTTGTTGTGATTTCTAAAATCGATCCCATGGTGTTATTTGATTTTCCGAAATTTGTTACTGTTGATATGTTGGTGAAAGAGAAGATGAACGAGTAAAGGAAAGAGGGTTTTATTTTGAGTTTTCTATTTTTTTTGTTTGTTATATTTGGTTATTATCACTATTTATTTTAATTTTTTTATTAAGAAACCACTTGTCCATATCACGTTGGCTCTTGTTAAGAGAATTTGGAAAAGTCAAACATAATATTTTCCTTTTTTTTGGTGGATAGTTTGTTTCTTTAGAATAAAGAAATAACAATAATCTCTTAACTATAAAAATGGGGCGGACATCCCCATGTTATTCTATTTTTTTTTGTTTATATTTATTTCATTCATTTCACTTTTTAATTAATATTGATTCTATTGTTTATTTTAGATTTCACTTAATTAGGATAATTACATTAGACTATTAATTTAATTAAATTATATAGTGGCTTAATTTTATTTTATTAAGAAATATAAAAATTCAAAAAAAAAAAAAAACACTTTTGTACCATTAATTTGCAAGTATTTTCATTTATTCTCTTGTACATAATCACTAACTAATTAAAAAAATAAAATTCAAAAATATTAGAAATAGACTTTGAAGTTAGATATTTTATTCATATATTTGAAAAATACAAAAAAATATTTGTTTTAGGTATTAAGCCTTAGTTTCTCTTTTGATTAACATTTGTTCATATTTTTACTGTTTCTCTCATATATTATTTTATGCATTGTTATATTGCTACCACTTTCTTGTTTCTTTTGCGAGGTACTAATCTTGAAGCCTCCGAATTATTTTCATGGACATTTACAAGCTTTTGTTTAATTTTTTGTACATTTACTATTTATTCATATTTTTATAAGTTATGTAACTGCTCTGGTTTGTAATAGTTAACTTAGGACCTTTAATTTCCGCACTCCCGGTTTTTATTTGTAATCCCCCATCCCCGAAGCCATGTAATAGTTAGGATTTAATTTCTGCTTTTACTTTCCGCACCACTTAACTGCTTAGATGTATGCTAATTAGGGTGTGTATGGCAAGACTAAAATCAACCGTTAGCCCACTAACATCAAGATAAATATCTGAATATAACACACTCGCACTCACGCACCTCTAGGGTACGCCCCTCTTGGTTGCCTTACGAATAAAGGTCGAGTCCCTCGAATATAGAGGTATCTAAAGCAATGTCCCTCGATTAAAAAATCATCACAAAGATCATAAGTCCCTCGATGCCCCTCGATGTTGCCTACGAATATATGATCTTGTCCCTCGATTGTTGCCTACGGAAAGTGATGATCGTCCCTTCGAAATTGCTAAGGGTACCTCTACCTGTTGCCTTCAACGACCTCGATGACCCTTCGATGACCCGTACGTCCAATATAAATAAGGATTTCCTACTCCTATATAGTATGGATAATCCTAGGAACCGTAAAAAGTATAGAAAAAAGACCAATTAGTTAGGGTAGTGCTCTTAACCTGCCTGGCTCAATATAAAAATATCTTTTCAATACTATTTCAAAAAAAACAAAACTAAGGCTACGCATTTACGCTAAAGTCCTTATGTCTCTTTTCAAGTCAAAACAAACAAACATGAGCTAAGCAAGTTAAGAGCCCGTAGAAAACTACGGATGAAAAGGGTGCTTGCACCTTCCCTTTTCATAACTTACCCCCCGAGCCCGTTTCTTTTAAAAAAAGGGTCTTTTTCTGTACTTTTTACCCTTCCTAACATTGGACAAAATAAAAGTCGGTGGCGACTCATGCTTCACCGCAACATTGTTTGCGAAATAAAAATAAAAGTCAGTTCACCGAATTACACTAGAGTACTCTTGCAGTTGGACACCAATCCCAATTTTCACTATCATTCAAAATGTGAGAAACTGAAGCTCACAAGTCTCACATTTGCAGATGACCTGTTGCTGTTTTCTAGAGGAGATCAGTGCTCTGTAGAACTGCTGCTTGCTCAGGTTGACTATTTCTCCAAGTCCACAGGCTTATGTATGAATCCTAGCAAGTGCTTCATCTATTTTGGTGGTATGAATGCAAGTGATAAGAATCTGCTTCGAGGCATTACAGGTTTTAGAGATGGAACTCTACCATTTCGTTACCTAGGTGTCCCCCTAACTAGTAAGAAGCTAGCCATCAAGCATTATCTAGTGCTAATTGACAAAATTGTACATAAAGTTACTCATTGGAGCTCCAAACTTTTAACTTATGCTGGAAGAGTACAATTAATCAAAAGTGTGGTGTTTTCTGTTGTGAACTTTTGGATGCAGGTTCTACCTCTTCCCAAACCCGTTCTCCACCAAATTGACTCCATATGCCAAAGCTTTTTGTGGACAGGTGGGAAGGATATCTCTAGTAAATCTCCCATAGCATGGAAAAAAGTGTGCAGGCCCAAGATTTATGGAGGTATGAACATTATTGATTTAGAATGTTGGAACAAAGTGTGTATGCTGAGGCTCTTGTGGAATTTAAATAAGAAGGCAGATTCTCTATGGATCAAGTGGATACACGAGTACTATTTGAAAGGGACTGATCTTATGCAAGTGCAGGTAAAAGACAACTTTTCTTGGTTGATGAAACACCTGCTCCACTCTAGACAGCTTTACCTGGACCTGAATTGCAACAGTGGAAAAGTTCAGGCAAGGCAGTTATATGTTGGCCTTCAGAAAAGTGCAGAGAAACCAATCTGGAGACATCTGATGTATGGTAACTACGCCAGGCCTAGATCCATCTTTATTTTCTGGTTAGCTTGCAATGGCAGATTAGCTACCAAGGAGAGACTTAAGAAATATGGTATGCTTTTGGATGATTGCTGCGCTTTCTGTTTGGAGACAGAAACACTGAGCCATCTTTTCTTTGGCTGTGACATGTTGAAGGCAGTTTGGATAAAGGTGCTTAGATGGATTAATGTCGATCATGACCCTATGCCGTGGGATAGGGAGCTTGAGTGGATAGTCCATACTTGTAAAGGGAAAAGTTGGAGAGCTAGCCTCATTAAATGTGTTGTCACTGAAGTGGTTTACACCATTTGGAGAATGAGAAATGATAAAGTTTTTGGGCATGCTAACTGTACCGGGAACATAGAGAAAGAAATCATAGATAGTTTGATTTACAGATTTTGGAATGTTAAGAAATTTAGGACATACATAGCAGCCCTAATGGTTTAGGTGTTGCTTCTTTGGATTTTTGTGTATTGGATTCGATTTTGACTGGATCGTGAGCGATCGCTGTGTACATATTGTTTTTTGAATTAATCAAATCATTTATTGATTCAAAAAAAAAACTATTCAATATCGAATTTAGATCCTCGACAGCCATTCTCTCTGCAGCTTGTTTTGCAGCGTAATAACAACCCTTAGATTGCATATTTAAACTATTTGGATTGCTTATTTAATTTTGATGCAAATCCTATAAGAAAAATACTAAAATCAATTTCATTTATTCTTAAACTTAATTTTTTTTATTTCTTTAAATGATTATTGATTAATAGAAAAAATTATATATTTATATTTTAAGTTTAAATTTATTAACTTTTTTTAATTTTCTCAAAATATAATTTTAGTGTTATTTTATTTAAAATAAATTAAACTTTTACTGTTTTAAATTTTCTAATATTAACTTTAATATTTTGGTTTATATTTTAATTTTAATTATTTATATTTAACATCAATTTAAAAATTAAATAGTTTAGTTATAAAGTTAATAGTATTTTAAATATTTAATAATATCACGTTATTTAAAATAATTACTTAAAAAATGTAATAAAATTTTTTTATTAAAAAAATGAGAATAAAATTAATAAATCAAAATTTAAAGGTATCAAAATTTGAAGAATTTTTAAAATTTATTTTAAATAAAAAATTCATATATTTAAAAAGCCTTTAAACCATATTTAATTATTATAATTTTTATCCTTCTTATTTTATAGATGATATGAGAAAGGACAAAACTTAAGTACAGTTCTTTTAGGTGCGGTTCTTACTATTTTTCAGTGAAAATATGACAAGTGCATAATTGCCTCTTACATGTATGCAAATTTCTTCTATTTTCACTCATTAAATGATATTTAAGTATATTTGTCATATTTTTATTAAAAAATAGTTAGAATCACACTTAAAGAATTGTACCTAACTTTTGTCCTATTATAAATCATATTGTGTCTAAATATGAGATGAGATAGATTTGAGACAATATCTCATTCTTTATTAGGAAACACAACTATCACTCCTATTAGCTTGTATGGCAAGTTGATACCTCAAAAGACTTGGGATGGAAGTGATAGAATAGGCAATAATCATTATTAGTTTGGATTTATTATTGATTGTATATTATTGTATATTATTGTATATTAATGAGTATTATTTGGTGTTGACCATATAGTATTAGTTACCATAGATATATCCTTGAGATGAGCATTCTGTTATAGAATGACAGCTAGGAATTCTTGTATATATATTGATTGATCATGGAATAGAAAGATCAAGGAATTATATTGTTTTATGGTATCACGAGTCCTCACCCTTTCCTTTCACTTGCTTCCGCAATCCTTTTCTAATTACCATGTCTGAAACATCATCACCTAATGTGAAAACCATGTCTGAAACTCAAAAATTCCATCCTGCCTTGTCTATCACCAATGTGAAATCCCTTATTCCTATCACGTTGGATTTAGAATCTGGGCAGTACCGCTCATGGTCGGTGTTATTCAAAGTTCAAGCACGAGTCCATGACGTGCTTGAACATATCATCCTTCCTACTGATGCAGAGGCGAAGGCTGCATATGAGAAGAACAAAGCCGACGATCTCGCTCTCTGGAAGCGTCTTGATGCAGTGGTCTTGCAGTGGATTTATGCCACGATCTCTTCCGACATCCTCACCTCCATTCTCATTGACGATGACTCGGCTGAACATGCTTGGAAAAGTGTTGCTGATCTTTTTCAAGACAATAAAAATTCACGGGCTATGTACCTTAATAAGGAATTTACCAACACAAACCTTGCTGATTTTTCGACGACAAATGCTTATTGCAATCGTCTTAAAAGTCTTGCCGATCAACTAGCCAATGTCGGAGCTTCGGTCAGTGATCACAGTATTGTTCTGAAAATGCTTCAAGGCTTGACAGAACAATACTCAAATTTTGTCACCGTGATGCAGAACAAGAAGACCTTACCTACCTTTGCTACGGCTCGGTCCAAACTTGCATTGGAGGAGACCACACTTTTGGAGCGAGCAAAGCAAGATTCTGGTTCTACTGCCCTTGTTGCTAATAATTATGCTCCTGATGCTGGTTCCTCTTTTCAACCACCACATCAAAGCAATAATTCCAATGGTCGTGCAAAGATCAACAAAAACCGCAACAATCCCAAAAACCGTAACAAAAATAACGGCGGCGGTAACAGCCAAGCTAGTGGTGGTCGCGGCAACAACCGCTGGGGTAGTCAGACCGGTGGTGGTGGACAGCATTGGAATCAGCAGCAGTGGACTCAACCTCCTTGGTGGGCGTTGATGCAAGCTCCTTGGGCCATGCCTCCATGTCCTTACCCAACTCAACCATGGGCTCATCAACCTAAGCCAAGACAGCCTGGGGTATTAGGCCCGAGACCACAGCAGCAGCAAGCCTATGCAACAACAACTCCAACGGACATCGAATCGGCAATGCATACGATGTCCCTTTCTCAACCTGATCCGGATTGGTACATGGACACCGGGGCAACGTCTCATATGACGTCCACACAAGGTAATCTTTCGTCTTATTTTAATTTGAGCAAAAATAATGGAATTCTTGTTGGTAGCGGACACTCAATTCCAATTCGCGGTTATGGACATACATCCTTACCTCCACCAAACCCACCATTATCCTTAAAAAATGTCCTTCATGCACCTAAAATCATTAAAAATTTAGTGTCAGTAAGGAAGTTTACTACTGATAATAATGTGTCTGTCATCTTTGATCCGTTTGGTTTTTCTATGAATGATTTGCAGACGGGGACGCGCCTAATGCGATGTGATAGCACAAGTGAGCTTTATCCCATATCCTCCACAAGTCAAAATATAATTTCTCCAAATTCTGTTTTTTTAGCGTCGTCCCTCTGGCATGATCGTTTGGGTCATCCGGGAGCCTCAGTTTTAGAGTCGCTTCGACAAAATAAAATGATTGATTGTACTCGTACCTCTAGGTCTATGGTTTGTCAATCTTGTGTACTCGAAAAACATATTAAGTTGCCTTTTGTTGCATCTACATCTATGACATTTATGCCTTTTGATATTATTCATAGTGATCTTTGGACATCTCCCGTATTGAGTTCTTCGGGACATCGTTATTATGTGCTTTTTTTGGATGACTATTCTAAATATTTGTGGACGTTTCCCATTGCTAAAAAATCACAAGTTTTTTCTATGTTTGCAAAACTTCAAGCACGTATTCGAACTCAATTTGAACGTGACATTAAAAATGTACAATGTGATAATGGGGGAGAATTTGATAATAATTTGTTTTGGAAATTTTGTGATTCAAATGGAATTGCATTTCGTTTTTCATGTCCACATACTTCCTCACAAAATGGGAAAGCTGAAAGAAAAATTCGATCCATTAATAATATCATGAGAACTCTTCTAATTCATGCATCTGTACCACCTTCATTTTGGCATCATGCTTTGCAAATGGCAACATATTTACATAATATACTTCCGAGTAAATTATTAGCCAATGAGTCCCCACTAAAGGTTCTATACCAAAAAGATCCATTATATTCTCACATTAGGATTTTTGGATGTTTGTGTTATCCTCTTTTTCCATCTACTACAATAAACAAATTGCAAGCTCGTTCAACTCCTTGTGTTTTTTTGGGATATCCTTTGAATCATCGTGGTTATAAGTGTTTGGATTTATCAAGTAATAAAATTATCACTTGTCGGCATGTTTATTTTGATGAAAGCAGATTTCCATTTGCTAAAATGCATGAACCACAACCTAATGCTTATGAATTTTTAGATAGTGGATTAACTCCATACACAATCCATTATCTTCAAAATCAATCCTCATCTTTGACCCAACCCACCATAAATCCAACACCACCACCTGAATTAATCCCTACACATCAGCCCACTTCACATACCCAAAATCAACCCACACCAATTCCTCCCACAGTGGTTTCAAATCAGCTCCTTGTTGAACCACGTCCAGTAACCCGAAGCCAACATGGTATTTATAAACCCAATCCAAGATACACCTCACATCAAGCTCATTATACAACCAGTACAAAATCACCAATTCCCCATAACCCTCTTTCTGCCCTTCGTGACCCGAATTGGAAATTGGCTATGGATGATGAATTTAATGCTCTTATTAAAAATAAGACGTGGGATTTAGTACCTCGTCCACCTGATGTGAATGTTATTCGGTCAATGTGGATTTTTACTCATAAAGAAAAGTCTGATGGTTCTTTTGAGAGGCATAAAGCCCGTCTTGTAGGTGATGGAAAAACTCAACAGGTCGGCATTGATTGTGGCGAAACCTTTAGTCCGGTGGTGAAACCAGCAACAATTCGAACTGTGCTCACTCTTGCTCTATCGAAAAATTGGAAAATTCATCAGTTGGATGTCAAAAATGCTTTTTTGCATGGTGAGCTTAAGGAAACAGTTTATATGCATCAACCTATGGGGTTCAGGGACTCTGTACATCCAGATTATGTTTGTTTATTGAGAAAATCTTTATATGGGCTTAAGCAGGCTCCTCGTGCGTGGTACAAGAGATTTTCTGATTTCGTTTCTGTCATTGGGTTCACTAATAGTAAATCAGATAATTCTCTATTCATTTATCAGAATGGATCTGATTTGGCCTACTTGTTATTATATGTTGATGATATTATTTTGACAGCGTCTACGGAAGATATCCGCCAATCTATAATGGCTAGTCTGAGCTCCGAATTTGCTATGAAGGACTTGGGCTCTCTAAATTATTTTCTAGGCATCAGTGTGACTCGCCATGAGGACGGTTTCTTTTTGTCACAACAGAAGTATGCTGCAGAAATAATTGATCGTGCTGGTATGTCCGCCTGTAAACCAACTCAAACTCCGGTTTGTTAGACGCTGGCCTAAGGATCTAGAGGGGGGGTGAATAGATCTCTCTAAGTTTTTAAGGATTTTTCTACTGACTCGAGCGAAAGCGGTTCTGAATCGACTTGCGTCTATTCTGGACCGCTATTGCAAAGATCGTACGTGTTTCAAAACCAAAGAATAAGTGGAATTGATGGTGAAGTAATATGATAGCTAACCAATACGTTTAACAACTGAAATCCAATTAACTTCTAGATTGACAACTTTGATTTGCAATGCAGTAAGATTGGATCAAGCAAAAACACAAACACTTGGTGCTTATAACCAATTATGAACAGAAAGTAAAAGAGAAAGTAAAAGCGACAAGAACACGATATTTGTTTAGGCAGTTCGTCGATCGTCCTCGCTACGACTACGTCTGCCCCCAATTCCAAATTGAAATTGGGTAATCTTTCATTAATGTTGAAAGTAGTATATACAAAGAAGATAACAAAGCGATAAGCGATAAACCAATTATGTCGATCCTTTGAATCTTCTTCCCCCTTAATCTTGAGCCAGATCAAGGTTATCCAAGAGCTTCACTTTGATTCCCTTCTGCAGTGTCTTGATTCCTTGAACTCCCCGTTCCTCAATCGTTACACTCAGCCGAATCCTCAATGAACGCCTCTTGATAAAAACCCCCAAGAACCACCCGTCGTGGAGGACAAAACCCGCAGATTTTATTCACCAACAAACCCCACAGACCTTCACCCACTAGGAATCTTCAATTCCGTTCCATGGACGTTATCGAACTCATCACTAACCCGCAACGCAAGAATGATTATGTGTAATTGTGTTGGAGATGATGAAGAACGAAGATGAGAAGCGTTTGTGTATCTTTCAGTCGTTGGTGTTGATTGAATAATTACCCTTGCACAATATATATGATTGCATAACAGTTAGAACCAAGAAAAACTGATTTTTGAGCTTTCTTGATCAGTTAGGTCGACCACTTGTAGTGCTTAGGTCGACCTAACAGAGCTTGCAGAATTTTTCTCCCAGTTAGGTCGACCTGTTGAAGGAGTAGGTCGACCAGAATCCTTTTCTGATGCATTCTGGGGACTTTTTCACAGATCAGGTCGACCTAGTTGCCATGTAGGTCGACCTAGCAGACTGATGTGAAGATTTCTTCATTTTGAGTCGACCTAAATGGTCTGTGAGTCGACCTAGCAGAGGTATATGGATTTTCCTTCATTTTAGGTCGACCTAGGTTGATAGTAGGTCGACCTAACTGCTGATTTTCTGCATTTTTCATGTCCAGCTTGTGTTGAGTCGACTTATATGCCAAGTGGATCACCTTGTGCTTGCTTTCATGAGTGATCAAATTTCTCCTTGTTATTTGAATGCTCATTTGAGTTTGCCATAAATCAAAAACATCTTTGAGTGTAATCTTGTATTCACAAACTCCCCCTTTTTGATGATGGCAAACCAATACTCAAGAGCTTTGGTAGTAAGTGGCAAGGACTCAAAAGACTCCCCCGTACATCCAGCATCTCTCTCAACAAAGCTCCCCCGTACACTCAGCAGCTATCTCCCCCTTTGTCAACATCAAAAAGAGAAAACAGGAGAAGAGTAACAAGAAAAATAAAGAATACCGGTAGTCATAGAGATAGATAACACATAAAAGGTGAAATCATGAGGGCTAATCATGTTTTAAAACAAGCCAACAACATACATAGTAGTTCAAGAGAATTATAAAAGAGAACATAGAGTGCTACATCATATTAATGTTTTTAACAACAGAACAAAACAACAGAAACTTAATGGCATGAAATGCAATGAAATGATGATATGATGAACGATATGTCCTAACGCCTGCCCCTTCTTCCTCTTCCTCTTTGAAATGTGTGAGGTCGATCTTCTTCAACCTGTTCCAACAAATCCAGCACCGACATGTTAAGAGTGTTGAAGCTTTGGCTGATGTTAGCATGACGATGCAATGCCGTTTCCTCAAACTGATTCTGCCTCAATATGGAGTTGGATGCAAACGTCTCAAAATCGTTCCTTTGTTCCTGAACCAAGCCGTACAGAGATTGGTATTGCCGTTGTTGTTCCTCATATCTATCTTGTTGAAGCTGCTGCATGGTTTGAAATTGAAGCTGTTGAGTTTCAAAGTTCTGCTGTTGTTGAAGTTGCATAGCTTCAAGCATAGATATTATGTTGGATTGATCAGGAGGAGGTGGAGCAGTGTATCCCCAAGGGATATCCTCTTGTTGTGGCGGAACATATCTCCAATTTGCATCTGTGTCATGAGCTGCGTCTTCCATGGTATGATCCTCCTCATTTGCTATTTCTTGATCGTTTCCCTCTTCCTCATTTCCTACATTGTTTCCAAACTCCGTAGGATCGTCATAGTTGTAGATAACCTTCCCTGTTCCTTTTTGAATGAGATAATAAGTCTTCCTCACAGGATTCCAATGATATCCCATAAGAGTCAAGGTGGTTTGTGAGAATTCCTGGGATTGATGTACGCGAGTGTAGTGTAAGTGATCAAGTCGCATACCAAAGTGATTGACAATTGTTTGAATGATTGAACCATAACATAGGGCTGTAGTTTTCTGTTTGACTTCATGAAACTTAGCAGCAAGGAAGTGAGGCCAGTGTAAACGCGTTCTGTTTTGCAGCAGATACATGAGCACCACTTCATTTCTTTCAATTCTTGAATATCCTCCAGCCCTTGGTCTAATGATTCTTGAGATTACCCAGTTCAAGAGTCTAGGATCTCGCTTCAAATGACCAGCTGTTATTGTTTCATTTGGTCTATCAAATAAGGAAGGATCTTTGAGGATTGACTTCATGTAGGCCTCATGATCATAGTTTCCCGGTACATCCCCGTCTACCATACGGAGTTCATCACCAACGATTGTCAGACCAAAAATACTAATCCAGACCCGTTTGTCAACAACATGCGATCTAGATCCCATTTTGAAACGGAAGTTACAACCGTCTCCTTTTGTAAATCCTGCATAGAAAGCCCTAACGGTATCCTCACAGTACGGGGTATCACATTGCAATAAGGGATGAATATTTTGATGTTCAATTAACGCAGCAACATCAGGGATATTCATGTTTTCGACAAGATTTGGATCATAAGTGTATTGCTTAACAACTTTCCTTTTCATCTGCCACTTCTCAAAGTTTTCTCTACAATCAGGGTGAACAAGAGCACTTACCGGTTGAGATGATGAACTGGAAGCAATTTCCTTTCCTTTTCTTGATTTTGGAGGCATGATTGGAGATGCTTTGAGTGAGAGAGGAAAGATTTTTGACAGTTTAGAGTTTGAGGAATTAGGGTTAGCCGTACCAAAAGGGATGAGAATGAGAGGGAATGCAAGAATGGAATGCTTTGAATGCATGACATTGGGTCGGGTCGACCTAACAGACCCAAATATGGAAAAGTTTACGCAGTAGGTCGACCTAAAGTGAAGCTGGGTCGACCTAACAGAAGTAACAATACAAATAACCAAATTAGGTCGACCTAATTTGTGAGTAGGTCGACGCAACTGGCCCTTTTTGGTTTTTCTAAAGAACCTTCTTATGTAGGTCGACTCAAATACAGGGTAGGTCGACCTAAGTTGCTTTCAATGATGAAAATGCCTTGGAAATGTTTCTATATGATGTATTTTTTTGTTTTGTCATTTGCTTGAATGCACAACCATTGTATGTTATGAATGAAATGATGAACACATATACATAAGTATTTGAGAAGAGTAGATAAGAACACATGAAGTCACTATAAGCATGTTAATTGATAGCATATTATAGAATCAATGAAATTTTTGGAAGTGAACAATGTGCATGTTACCGCTTTCTTAATATGTAGGTGTTCTGTCTTCATTGTGTGACACCCTCTTGTTAAGTGTCGATCTTTTGGTTTTCAGTCTTCATAGATGACGTATCAAGAGAGATATGCCTTCTTTTATGTGTCTTGAACATCCTTTATCAATGGAATCGTCAACTATCAATGATGTCAAGACACTTTTCCTGCAAAATTAATTTAGAGTGGAAGGTCCCCAATCTTCATTGGGTCCTGGATGGTGAGTACACAATTTGTTGCACTTAGGCAACCATTGAAATACTCCTTTAGGAACTAAAATTCTCCTAAATTTGCATTTTTCAATGGTATGTCCCTTTTTGCAACAATAATGACAGGTAATATGATGAGAATATGGAGTTTTGCTAGTTGAAACTTTTGGTACAAAAGTGTATTTACTATATAAAGGAGTATACGATCTTTTGAACTTGTTTGGATCAACCGCAAAAGTCACTTTTGGTTGTAGAGCCTTGTCTAACTTGGCTTTTAGATCTCTCACTTCTTTTTGCCAAATGTGACATGTCTCACAACCAAACCATGATGTAGGATCTAATTCAACTTTGTCCTTTTGAATGTCTAGCATAGATTGTTTTAAAGCTTCCATATCCTTTTCGGTTTTCTCAACTTTTGATTCAAGGTATGAAAAAATTTTCTTATTTGAGGCCAAAAGTTTGAAAGCTTTAATTGCATCTCTATGTAATTCTTCAAAAGCAAGTTTTAGTTGAGAATGAGATACCTTATCCACAAGTTCAGGTTTAAGATGACTTACAGCTTTCTTTTTCTTGTTTTGATGAGCCATGAGACATAGGTTTGCTGATTCTTCTTCATCGCTTGACGAGCTTTCACTAGATGAATCACTTTCCCATGCTATGTAAGCTCTTTTAGATTTGTTATGACCTTTGCTTTGGTTCTTCTCCTTTTCTTTCTTAAGGTATGGACAATCCGGTTTGTAGTGACCGGCTTTCCCACAATTGAAGCAAAGACCTTTGATCTTTCCTTTGTTGTCGTCATCTTGTTTGAACATGTTTGATTGCTTTCTATAGTTGATCAATCCTTTGTCGGAATGTTTTGCTCCATTTTTCTTTAGATATTTGTTGTATCTTCGCACAAACAGTCCCATTTCCTCATCATCGGAGTCTTCGTCATCACTTGTGTCACTATCCTTTGGCTCTCGTTTTGAGGTCTTGGAGCTCGAAGCTTTTAGAGCTATTGACTTCTTCTCTACCTCTTTCTCCATGTTCTTTTCTTTCTTTGTCCTCTTCTCATGCATGTCAAGGCATTTAAGATGCTGTTCATGTTCCTCTAGTTTACCAAAGAGAGTGGTAATGTCTAAAGTGTTGAGATCATTTGCTTCCTTAATTGCTGTAACTTTGGGCTGCCATTCCCTGTTCAAACACCTTAAGATTTTGTTAGTAGCAACTGCATTGGAAACCGGTCTATCAAGAGAATTTAATCGATTTTTCAGGTGAACGAATCTTTTCTGCATGCTTTCGATGGTTTCACCATCTTCCATGTGGAAAAGTTCGAACTCTTGAGTTAACGTATTGATCCTAGCTAGTTTGACATCATCCGTTCCCTCGTGGGCAACTTGCAATGTGTCCCACATAGCTTTAGCTGATCTACAATGGGAAACGCGATAGTATTCATCAACTCCTAGAGCTGAGATTAGAATGTTTCTCGCTTTCCAATCGTATGCATATTTCTTTTCATCTTCAGCATTCCAAGTATCTTCTGGTTTTGGAACAACTGCACCAGCTGCATTTGTCATAGTGATCTGAAATGGACCATTGACAATCGCTGTCCAGATGTTCCTATCAATTGCATTGATATGGACACACATACAATCCTTCCAATAGCCGTAGTTTTCTCCGTTGAAAACTGGAGCTCTATTATGAGCCCCTTTAGGTCCAGAAGCCATCTTTCCAATAAGTGTTTCACGTAGCACGGAATAAACCAGAGCTCTTGATGCCACTTGTTAGACGCTGGCCTAAGGATCTAGAGGGGGGGTGAATAGATCTCTCTAAGTTTTTAAGGATTTTTCTACTGACTCGAGCGAAAGCGGTTCTGAATCGACTTGCGTCTATTCTGGACCGCTATTGCAAAGATCGTACGTGTTTCAAAACCAAAGAATAAGTGGAATTGATGGTGAAGTAATATGATAGCTAACCAATACGTTTAACAACTGAAATCCAATTAACTTCTAGATTGACAACTTTGATTTGCAATGCAGTAAGATTGGATCAAGCAAAAACACAAACACTTGGTGCTTATAACCAATTATGAACAGAAAGTAAAAGAGAAAGTAAAAGCGACAAGAACACGATATTTGTTTAGGCAGTTCGTCGATCGTCCTCGCTACGACTACGTCTGCCCCCAATTCCAAATTGAAATTGGGTAATCTTTCATTAATGTTGAAAGTAGTATATACAAAGAAGATAACAAAGCGATAAGCGATAAACCAATTATGTCGATCCTTTGAATCTTCTTCCCCCTTAATCTTGAGCCAGATCAAGGTTATCCAAGAGCTTCACTTTGATTCCCTTCTGCAGTGTCTTGATTCCTTGAACTCCCCGTTCCTCAATCGTTACACTCAGCCGAATCCTCAATGAACGCCTCTTGATAAAAACCCCCAAGAACCACCCGTCGTGGAGGACAAAACCCGCAGATTTTATTCACCAACAAACCCCACAGACCTTCACCCACTAGGAATCTTCAATTCCGTTCCATGGACGTTATCGAACTCATCACTAACCCGCAACGCAAGAATGATTATGTGTAATTGTGTTGGAGATGATGAAGAACGAAGATGAGAAGCGTTTGTGTATCTTTCAGTCGTTGGTGTTGATTGAATAATTACCCTTGCACAATATATATGATTGCATAACAGTTAGAACCAAGAAAAACTGATTTTTGAGCTTTCTTGATCAGTTAGGTCGACCACTTGTAGTGCTTAGGTCGACCTAACAGAGCTTGCAGAATTTTTCTCCCAGTTAGGTCGACCTGTTGAAGGAGTAGGTCGACCAGAATCCTTTTCTGATGCATTCTGGGGACTTTTTCACAGATCAGGTCGACCTAGTTGCCATGTAGGTCGACCTAGCAGACTGATGTGAAGATTTCTTCATTTTGAGTCGACCTAAATGGTCTGTGAGTCGACCTAGCAGAGGTATATGGATTTTCCTTCATTTTAGGTCGACCTAGGTTGATAGTAGGTCGACCTAACTGCTGATTTTCTGCATTTTTCATGTCCAGCTTGTGTTGAGTCGACTTATATGCCAAGTGGATCACCTTGTGCTTGCTTTCATGAGTGATCAAATTTCTCCTTGTTATTTGAATGCTCATTTGAGTTTGCCATAAATCAAAAACATCTTTGAGTGTAATCTTGTATTCACACGGTTAACACTAAACCGAAAGTCAGTACTAAAACAGGTAATTCGTACGGGGATCCGAAACAGTATCGCAGTCTTGCAGGAGCTCTACAATATCTCACATTCACGAGGCCCGACATTTCTTATGCTGTTCAACAAATCTGCCTTCATATGCATGACCCCAAGGATGAGCACATGAACGCTCTAAAGCGTATCATACGCTATGTTCAGGGCACTATTCATCTTGGTTTACATCTTTATCCTTCCTCAGTGGCAGATCTTGTCTCTTATACTGATGCTGATTGGGGAGGATGTCCCGATACTAGACGATCCACATCGGGATATTGTGTGTTTTTAGGTGATAATTTGGTTTCGTGGTCATCTAAACGTCAACCCACTCTATCTCGTTCTAGTGCCGAGGCTGAATACAGAGGGGTGGCTAATGTTGTTTCTGAGTCCTGTTGGATTCGAAATCTTCTCTTGGAATTGCACTGTCCAATTCAAAAGGCTACATTGGTATATTGTGACAATGTGAGTGCTATTTATCTATCCGGGAACCCTGTTCAACACCAACGCACAAAGCATATTGAAATGGATATTCATTTTGTCAGAGAAAAAGTTGCTCGTGGAGAGGTTCGTGTCCGTCATGTCCCTTCTCGTTATCAAATAGCTGACATCTTCACTAAGGGATTGCCTCTCATTCTTTTTGAGGATTTTCGAAACAGCCTCTGCGTTCGTGACCCTCCCGCTTCGACTGCGGGGGTGTGATAGAATAGGCAATAATCATTATTAGTTTGGATTTATTATTGATTGTATATTATTGTATATTATTGTATATTAATGAGTATTATTTGGTGTTGACCATATAGTATTAGTTACCATAGATATATCCTTGAGATGAGCATTCTGTTATAGAATGACAGCTAGGAATTCTTGTATATATATTGATTGATCATGGAATAGAAAGATCAAGGAATTATATTGTTTTAGGAAGAACTAAGACTCTACTTTCAAGAATCAAGTCACAGCTGTCAATATGGGCTATTCGACCCTAAACGGGCCGGCCCTAGCGAGCTCTGGGCTTTTTAGGGCTGGGCCAAAAAGGCCCTGTATAATATGGGCTCGAGATTTACTACCCGAGTCCGACCCTAGATGGGCTTCGGGCTACCCGGCTCTGGACTTTTTTATTTAAAAAAATTAAAATAAAAACTCCATGATATTTATTATAAATAAAATTAAAAATTATGTTATTTTAAACATAATACATTTTTAAGTACTATATTATCTCTTATAAATACTATAATGTGTTTCTAAATACAATATATGTCTAAATTGTATAAAATAATACTTGAATATTTATTATAAAAAAAAACTAATATAATACGATGAAAAAATGTTGATTATATTAATGTATAATATTTAAAAGAGAAAGATTGAATAAAATAGAGATAAAATTTAGTAAAGTAAGAAAAATCAATATACTATTTTGCAGTAAGATAATATGAATATTAATATATATTTTTAAAATTTATAATTATGCGGGCTTGATAGGCTACCCACGACCAATATGGGTTAGTCCTAATGGATAGCGGGCTTTTCAGGATTGGGCTAAAAAGACCCTAAAAAATATGGACTCTAATTTTAAGACCCAAGCCCTATGATTTTTCGGACTCGGCGGACCAGCCCCTATGGACTAGTCCAATTTGACAGCTCTATTGTCTACCGTAACTCTCTCACCTAAAAACTTTTATTTTAGATAGTTTTTCAATAGATCTGTGAAAGTTTCGAACCCTACAAAATAGCTTCCGTCATTTATTTTTACTATTCTTAAAAAAGAAAATACTGTCCATCATTATTTTGCGGAAATTTTTTATTTTCTTAGTTAATAATTTCCACTACATACTTATTAAAACAAAAAACCATCGGAATCACATAATTGTCTTGAGAGACCTACTAAGCGTCTAATTAGTTAGGTTTTGTACTCATTTAAAAGTTTAAAAATAAAAAAAAAAAAAAAGTTGTACCAAGAACAGAAATTCATTCCGGTAAGAAAAAAGAACAAAAATTCATTCTCAAACCATTAATTTATTTTGGTGAGAAATCATAAGAAGCAGAGTCCATGTGATCTCTACCCACCAACAAAAATACACAACACGTGTGACATGTTCTTATCCATCCAAGGGCCACCTCACACATTGGTACATGTACATATTATTTTACTCTTTTTTTTCTTCCATGGGAACGTGGAGCATACTATTTCCATTCACTTATTTTGGTTTTTATTCAGGCCCTGTCAATATAACCAACAACTTTTCTGCACTTTTGTTTTCTTGTACCAAATAAAAACCATCAAATTTATTTTCACTCTTCACATGTTCTCATTGGCCCACAAATCTGTACAAGTCACGTACAACACTTACCAAAAACAATCAATTAATTTGAAAAAGAATCTCTCTTCATAGGACACTTTTCGTGATACTACGTTTTCATTTGGACCAATCATCAATCATATTTGGACCAATTTATATATATATATATATATATATATATATATATATATATATATATATATATATATATATATATATATATATATATATATATATATATATATATATATATATGGTATTTTAACATTTATCTTAGTTAAACTTGTACTTTTTTTTAACATTTAAATTTTTATATTTTACTAAATGTAAAATATTATTTTTGGTCGTTTTATTAATTTTGAGGTTCATTTTGGTCCCTTAACTTCTAAAAGTATCATATTGGTCCCTTAACTCTTCAAAAGCTGTCATTTTAGTCCTTTTCGTCATATTAGCGACGGAAATAGCGACCAATTTTTGAGTTTTTCCATCGCTAATGTGACAAAAAGGATTAAAATGACACCTTTTAAAAAGTTAAGAAACCAATATGATACTTTTTAAAATTAAAGGATTAAAATAAACCTCAAAGTTAACATAAAGGACTTGCCTTTACTAAACTATTCATTGTTTCTTGGTAAAAAAAAAATCTTTATTATTAATAGGTATTAGAATATGTAAATTCTAATTCAACTCATATTATTTCATTAACAAGTTTCAAACTTTGGTATATACAATTCTGTGTGTAAATTTTTAATAATTATGATCACTTCATTTAAAATGATTATTATATATATAATTTTAGATATTAGAGAATTCAACAAAAGAAATATAATATATTTATATATATTGTTCATCAAAATAGTCTATACATCACCTATATTGAATTTAAAACCAAATTCTTTCTATAATATGATTTCCTATAAACATCACTTCACATTAACTCATATTAATCACATAGTTCATTGCCAATATGTTAATACTCAGTCAAGTACTTGATAGAAAATAAAAAATATACATCGCTATTAACTATTTTTAACTATTTTTATATTTTAACTATTTTTAGATCAATAATTTAAGAGTATTATCTAATATAAAAAGTTATTTTTCTTTTTTAAGAGTCAAGTAAAATTTATTCTAAAATACTAAGTATATAGATAAGAGGAATATTGCAAAATTGAACATCCATTCATCAATCAAGCTCACTTCTCTAATACTATATGTGAAGTTTCGTTCTAGTCTTTCTCTAAATAAATAAGAGAACCCCTCTTACTTTCTCTCAATCACTAATTACAAATGATCAATTTCAATAACAATTCTATTAATTTTTGAATTTACAACTCAAATAAGATAAAATAACAACTATATATGCCAAGTTAGTGAAATATAGAGTGGTGTACATAAAGATCCTACACTTATTCCTTATGATGGCAATAGTGTGAAATACAAGAAACACTTTGTTTTCAATAGAGCTGTTAAAATAGGTCCGGTCCATCGGACCGTCCCATAAGCCCAATAATTTAACATGTGTCGGACTGCAAAATACGTTAAAAAAACACAATCCTATCTTTTTGGCCCAGCCCATCGGGCCTATGTTTTTCATGGGTTGGGCCAGGTTGGGTCAAGCGAGCTTCGGACCGGTCCATTAAAAAAAATTTGGTAAATTTTAGGGAAAAAAGATTGAGATAAGACATGATTGCATAAATGTATTTTCAAGTGATAAAGAAAAGTTAAAGAAAATGAAGATATATTTTCAAGATGATGTGATCAAGGAAATGATTGTGAGATAAAGAGAAAATTTAATAAGTATTGGTGATAATATTAAGTTACTTTGTACCTTTACATGGATGTTTTTGTGGTATATATATATATATATATATATATATATATATATATATATATATATGATAACTCTCTACTTATGTTTTGTAGTTTTTATCCATTACATCCTTTTTTTATAAAATTAAAACTATAATATAGAAATACGGGCCAGACTGTCCCATCGGGCTGCACGGGCCTTTGAAAAACGGGTCAGGCTCATTTCCTGTAGTCCATTAAGAAATTGGGTCGGGCCAGGCCAGCCTATTTAAACATTTTGGCCTACCGGGCCTAAGCGGGTTGGGTCGGCCCATTTGACAACTCTAGTTCCCAAGCTTATAAACTTAGTATCTTAGGACAAAGTTTTACAACTCAACTATCAAACTAAACTATATGGCTTAAGATATGAAATGAGGCGCTAAAGTGGTGCACAAAGAAATCACAAACGAAGACTCTATAGTTTAACCCTAACACTAAGAATCTTTAAAACATGCACACCTCAAATGAGAGGTTTAAGCCTCCTCAAATAGAAATGTCTTCTTCTCCTTGAATATCTTAGTTAAATTCGTCCAAAATAAAATCATATATTATTGGATTTGACTTGCTCCATAATTGTCTCCAATAATAAGTTTGATTTGAAAATCTCCAGCTATCAAACAAATCTCACAAACATTGCTAAATAAATTTGATTGAATCCCAATCATAAATCTCACACAAAGCAACATCCATCATGGCCTACTGTCAAAGGTCAAATGTTGCACTGCTCACATGTTGAAGCATCGTGTTCAACATAATGTGTTAGTACATCCAAGTTAGCTCTTCCCCAAGAAGTGTAGATCTTCTTATAGATTGAATCTTGGATAGAATCAATCATAACCAATAATTTCATACCATTTGTCTGTTGTAAGAGACCAGATGTTGCACCACACTCTTCGTCACCAAATCTTCACTAACATTTGTTTATTGGCTGATAGCAGATGTTGCAACACATATGTTAAAACATCGTGTTCCACATCTATAACAAATCTCTTCATATAAGTCTTCTTTGTAGAGTAAATCTTGGACCAAAAATTCTTTCAAGATACAACCAATCAAATCTTCTTTGATTGAAACAAATTCAAACCATTACAACTTGATTTTGGATTAACAACACAAACTTCTTCACAAAGGAAAACCTCTAAATCTTCTGAAGAATTCAACACAATAACTCTTCTGAAAGACATCTAAACATAGTCAGAACCCAAATCTTATGCAAGGAAGATACACCATCACATGTTGAACCCCTGACTTAGAAAGTTTTGTCAAGAACTTTAGTCAAATCTTGGAACCACTTGCTTAACCGGTTCTGTCTAGCACTTTAGCTGAACAAGTCTTGCTTGATTGGTTCTATCAAGCACTTTAGCTAAACAACTCTTCTTAGCACCAATCACAATCACCCTCAGACGCTGGTACACATGCTGAAACATCGTGTGTCACATGTTGTCTAAAATGCTGGAATATCTTGTACATATGTTATTTTACCTAATGCAGCCAACCAAAAGAAATGAACTATATTTTTCCGAAAATTATTTGGGACATCGTGGTCCCTGTAATCTTTCCATTGATTCCAATATTGTGTGTTTTTCTAGTAATGTACACCCTTTATTTTAGTTTGTATATGATATGAAGATTACTAATAAATATATTAAACTTTTAACCAACTATTGTACCAAACTTTTCTTATTGTCCTTTGAACACTTGATATTCAGTATAAGTAGGGGTTGTTCAAAAAAATATGAACTGAACCGAACCGTCGGATCAAACCAAAGTAAGGTTAAAATAACCAAACCATTACATTTGGTTAGTGAACCAAACTCTATTGCATATATATTTTTAGAACCGAACTGAAACTGAAATCGAACTGATACTGAATAAAAAAATAGTTAAAAAAGTGTTAATTCTTTTCAATTGAATTGAAAATAGTATAACGGTTCACTTTTTAATAAATGGTCCGGTTGCGTAAAAACTTTCTTCTAACGGTTTGGTAGGTTCATAATTTTGAAACGATATACCAAATCAATGATTTTGGTTCGGCTCTGTTATTTGTAAATTGAAACGGTTTGGTTCAGTTCTAGTGAACTTTTACTATAGTTTGATTTAGTTTAGTTCAATTTTCACATTGAACTATATCATGAACAATCCTAAGTATATGGGTCTATTTTTCATATCAAATGAATGGCTTATAACTCACATTTGACCCTACCTCCATTTTTTTAAACTGTACCAACGAACAACCCTAAGTATAAGAGTCTATTTTTCATATATAATGCATGACTTATAACTCACATTTGACCCCTCCCCCTTATTTTATATTGTACCATGAATAACCCTAAGTATAAGGGTCTATTTTTCATATACAATGCATGACTTATAACTCACATTTGACCTTTTCCCCCTTTTTTATACTGTAACATGAACAACTACCCTAAGTATAAAAGTCTATTTTTCATATCCAATGCGTGAAATATAACTCACATTTGACCCATCTCCCTTTTTTAAAACTCTACCATGAATAATCCTAAGTATAAGGGTCTATTTTTCATATCTAATGCATAACTTATTATTCACATTTGACATGTCCCTCCTTTTTTAATACTGAACCATGAACAACCCTAAGTATAAAGGTCTATTTTTTTATATCCAATGCATGACTTATAAGTCACATTTGACCCGTCCCCCTCTTTTTTTTTTTAAATTGTACCATGAACAACCCTAAGTATAAGGGTATATTTTTTATATCCAATACATACATGACTTATAACTCAAATTTGACCCCTCTCCCCTTTTCTCAAGTGTGAGTATCTTCGTTCATTTGAGTATACTCTCCCTTTAATAGAAGAATTTTCATCAAAATATCCTTGAAACGCCTTTGGTCTCCCAGTTTATTTGAGTATACTCTCCCTAAACAAATATTTTTCATCCAAATATACTTGAAGCGTCTTTAGTACAACATCAACAAAATATACCGCTTGCCCATCATATTGTAAAGAAGGCTTTTGATACATAGGATCATTTGTATCATCGACTCAGATAATATTTTGGATCATAAGAAAAACATTATGTGGATCATCACATTGACCTTTGAACAAATACACAAGTGAAATGAACACCATATTTCGTTCAAAATCTTAAAATATTGAATATATGAGTTCTATCAGATATGTTGCTCAACATTTTTTTTATTCTAATATGAAAGTTCTAACTCAAACTTCACATGACCGTATAAATTCTATTATATGATATACATGGTTTTAAAAATTGATTCGCGATTGCGAAAACGGCTGCGACAAAACAGTTTTGAAGAATAAATTATGGTTAATTCGCACCACGACGATTACAATTAGTGTTGCGGCACCCAAACCAACCGAAATTGTGAAACCTTTACGCGACCGCGACCAAACAAGTAAACTTCATTGTTCTTCTAATAAGC